>NC_067162.1:6047218-6277218 GCF_903995435.1 Acomys russatus
CTCCCCTCTCTCCTCCTCTTTCTCCCCCCTCCTCCCTCTCCCCTTCTCTGTTCCCCTCTGTCCCCTCTCTCCTCTCTCTCCCCTCTCTCTCCTGTCTCCCCTCTCTCCCCTCTCTCCCCTCTCTCCCCTCTCTCCCCTCTGTCCCCTCTCTCCCCTCTGTCCCCTCCCCTCCCCTCCTCTGTCTGTGCAGTGTTTCTTGCAGTGATCTCATGGATCTGGCATCTCAAACATCTTGGCGTCTCCACCACAACCCTGGCTTCTCTTTCACACCTTCACATTGTGGCCTCTGGGGTCTCCCCACCCCCACCCCCCCCCCCCAAACCAGGTCACTCTGACCCTGGCACACAATGCTTTGCCTTAACATCTGCCTAAAACTGTGCAGAAAGACTGCATACCCTCTTCGATCTTTCGTCTTTCTTCTCTTCCAAACCAAAGGCTGCCAGCTTGGGAGGGCCTCTTCCCCCATGTCAACCACATTAGCAGCAGTTGTTGTAGTATTTACTTTCTAGGACCTGCTCCCACAACACACAGAGTTTGGCTCTTTCCATTCACAAACTGGAGCTTTAGCCGGATGGTGTCTTGTCCTGAGGACACCTTTCCTGTCCTTCTAATGCAAAGCAGGGAGCTCTTCTGTTTTTTTTTTTTTTTTTTCAGGGAGCACTTCTGTAATGTGCTAATCTCCTGAACAATCACTGCCTCTTCTTTAGCACTTCATTTTGCTGTAGCATTAAGCTTCTACAGGGCTCTTTCATCTCCAAATTGCACATTTTCATTTCTTTCTGCCCAGTTTCTGCTCTTTTTCATTGTAGATCTGCATGAGAGTGATCAGAAACAGCAGTTCCACAGACTCGACCTTAAGCTGTCCTGAAACAACTTCTGCCAAATAAATCAGTCTGTTACCTTTTAATTTAGCTCCAGACAAGTTTTTAGAACAATGGGTAGAATGCAGTTAGCTTATTTGCCAACGGCCTCTTTACCATTGTTAACAGAGTTCTTGTTCCCCTCTGAAACTTATGTGCTAGGCCTCACATCCACATAGCTCTCAACAATACAGTCTTTCAGGATTCCACTAGAATTGCCCATTAGACCCTGCTTACATATAGCATTCAGTAGATTTTCTAGGTCCAAGTTTCAAAGTCTTCCACATTCCTCAAACAATAACAACAACAACAAAAACATACTGTGAGGGTCTTCAGACAAGAACCCCACTCCTAGTACTAAGTTCTTATTCAAATCATATGTTTCATATTTCGGGTCTGCCTGGCTTAGGTCCATCAGAGAATCGGAAACTAAAACTGGATGTACCGTGCTGTGCCATGCGCTACTCAGTCATTTCATTTAAAGCATGGCCACTCTAGTGGTTGCTACACAGGGCTCTAAGGTCTGTCATTTAAAACACACAATTGTTAAAGGCTGTCTCCAAAAGACATATTCTAGTTGTAAAATGAAATTTATGATCCTTTTGGAAGAGAATCGCAAGTAAGGATTGGTTTCATAAGAAAATGCCATTGTGCTGCACACCCAGCCTTACTGTGAGGGGTGTACTGCAACTTAACATGCCATGTTTGGTGAATATCCATAGGAGGACTGCTCTTTTCTGAAGAAAAACAGAGGAGGAGTGGATGGGTGGGGGAACTGGGAGGAAGAAGGGAGGGGAAACTGCATTCAGGATATAATATATGAGAAAAGAATAAATTAAAAATAAAAACAAAATTAAAAGTATCGTTATGGAAAATTAAAGACTCAGCGATGATCATGGTTGACAATTACAGGGTGTGCTGCTCAATTTTCCTCGTAAGACTAAATACCCGAGAAAGCCAAGCTAGAGGGAAGAAAGATTGGTTTTTGGCTCACGTGTCAGAGTTCTATTTCATGCTGGCTTGTGCCATGGCTGTGGGCCCACAGTGAGAGAGACAACAGGCTCCAGGGTGTATGGAGCAAAGCTGGTCACCTGTGGCAGCCAGGAAGCAGAAATAAGAGGAAACATGAGCCAGAGCGCTTCCTCATTTTATTTCCCCCAGCTTGAATGTGGTGCTGACTACACTCAGCGTAGGCATTTCTTCCTCATCTAAGCTCATCTGGAAAAGTCTTCACAAACACATCTCCTAGGCATCTGGCAATCCAATCAAATCAACAATCAAGACTGACTATCACAGAGGGCATCTGTTTTCTTTTGAAATCTGTGCAAGACATTGAAGATTCATGGCCAATAAGACAAGTTGTTGACTGCAGGAAGCTTACATGTTAGAGAGATAAAAGTAAACAGATACAGAGAAAGCAGAGTTTGGATAACTGCGTTCCTGAAAGAACAGCGGGTTAAGGTCCTGAGGCAGAAACTGGCGGCTTGGTGTTTGCACATTTTTAAGCGAAGACAATATAACTGGAAGAGCATGAGTAAAATGAAAAAGAAATATGAGTTGACACTGGGGTCATATCCGCATGTGGCCCTGCAGGCTTTGGTAAGGAAGTAGGGTTTAGCCAAAGTCTGGCAGGAAACAGAGAAGCAATATCATCTTGTTCGTGCATTAGTTTCTTCCTGTGTAGAAAATGGACTGGGTTGGCAAGACATGACTTACAAGACATTCTTGCTAGCTTTTCCTGCTTTCTGAGGTTGTTTTTAGTAGTGAGGATGTGTCAGGAGAATTAAAACGGGATTCATGGAGAAGGAAATGGAAGATACTACAAATGGGCATATACACTGTTGCAATCACATGGCATAGACTGTAACTTTCCTCCTCAAACATTGTTGCTGTTTTTAATTCTCTATATAGGTGCTTTGTCTGCATATGTGTGTAACACTTGCATGTCTGGTGTCCAAGGAGACCAGAGTTGGGGTTTGGACCCCTGGAACTGGTGTTGCAGATGGTTGTGAGCCACGAGGTAGGTGCTGGGACTCAAACCCAGGTCTTCGAGAAGAGCAGCCTGTCCTCTTAAATGCTGAGCTGTCTCTCCTGTCTGTCATGTGACTCATTTCAGTACCCTCCTGGACATTCCTATCCTTGTAAAAGACGATTTACACTGAGAGTGGATCTAGGTAGCTGCCTCGGGGACTTGGAACTGCATCCTAGATCGAAGACCTATCCCAACCACATCTTATCTGCACCATAACATCCCAGTTTTGGTGTGTTCATACATATAACCACAGCCCCCGCCCCCATCCCCCCCCCCCCACCAGAGCATATTACAGCTCCTGAAACAGCAAGAGCGAGAGAGACACTAGATATGCTTAGAGACCTTGGGCATACATCCTTCCGCAGAGCTGTCTGGAACACATGGCAGACGTTCTTTGATAAGACATAACCCAGTATAACCCATTATAACAGAGATTAAGTAGAAAGTTGATTTACTGGGTTTCAGGAAACCAGATTTTTATTGGCTACTGTTGTATTCATTAAATCTAGAAGATACTAAGTGTATGACACCATATGCTGTGTGCAGGGATCCAAGTCAGAGAAGCCACAACTAAATCAAGTACTTGAGGGAAAATTAATATTAATGTGAAAGGGGAAGCCATGGCAGTGTAGACAGAATAAAAAGGACTGACATCTTTGGCAAGCTGTAATGACAGAGTTTGAGAACCTTTTTCCAGTGACGATCAGGCATCACGTTTAGGAACAGCCCATCTTGGGGGCTGGCAAGACAACGCAATCGATTAAAGTGCCTGCTGAGTAAGCCCAAGCATAAAAGTTTAGCTCCCCATAATCCACACAAAAGTTGGGCATAGTGGGCTGGAAAGATGGCTCAGTAGTTAAGAGCACTGGCTGCTCTACCAGAGGACCTGGGTTCAATTCCCAGCACCCACATGTTGGTTCCCAAACATCTGTAACTCCAGTCCCAGGGGATCCAGCGCCTTCCTCTAGCCTGAGTGGCCTGGCATGCACATGGTGCACAGAAATACATACATGTAAAAATTCATATATGAGAAATAAATATGGACTCTAAAGGAAAAGTGTGACATCGTAATTTATGCCTGTAATCCTAGCACTGACAAGGTGGAGACAGAAGAGCCAGCCAGACAACCTTGCTGAAGCAGTGAGCTTGCCCGTCTCAAACAAATAAGGGACAGAGTGACTGAGGAGGATACCTGACATTTACCTCTGCACTACACATGTACAGGCACACATGAACACATTCAACTGCATACATGTGCACACGCGCGCACACACACGCACGCACACATGCAGTTTGTCTGGGCTGGGGGCTGTAGCTCATTTGGAAGAGTGCTTGCCTGGCATGCACTGATCTCTGGGTTGGATACCCAGCTCTCAGGAAGCTGCTATAATGCATTCCCGAGGTAGGAACAGGAGGATTTTCATTACATAGTTTGAGGTCAACTTGGGCTACATAAGACCTTGAAAAAGAGATGACAGAGAGAGATAAAAAAAAAAAAAAACAAAAACCAAAAACTATACATTGTGTATTAGTCAATTATTGCTGCTCCTGTTAGCTCCTCTCGGACCTCCACCCGCCCCCTGTGGACCTGTGGTCACCACTGGAATTAACTGCTGTTCTAAAGGACACAAACAGCCACATGAATGGAATTGGATTGTGTTGTGCAACTCAGGTCGGAGGCACCGCCAACTCGCCATCCTGTAAACCTTCCTAACGCTGCTACCCTTTCGTACAGTTCCTCATGTTGTGGTGATCCCCCAACCATAACATTATTTTCACTGATATTCAGGATATCTGATATGTTACCTCTGTGTGAAGGGTCATGTAATTCCCCCAAAGGGCCGTGACCCACTGGTTGAGAACCACTGATGTAAACACCGCACATGGACTGTTTAGCCTCATCTATGTGAGTTTAGACCTGTCTTTAATCTGTGTAGTATGCTTCAACTATCTTGGTATTTAAAGAAAAAGGGACAAGGTTTTGCCTGATTTTCATCACCATGTAAATGGCTACCTTAGCTATCACTGGGCATCAACGAGCCATAGAGGAAACCTGAAACTCCATCCCAAACTCTTCTCATAAAGTCAAGTTTTATTAGGAAAGAGCAGAACGGCGGAACCACCCAACAAAAACATTGAAAACCTTTATCTCTATCAGTTAGCAAATACCCACAGGGCTGCCGGGGGACTCTCTGAACCACCCTGTTAAGCATTACAGCTTTAAGTAGCTCATCAAATGGGTAGACTACTAGACTATGTTATGGTGTGCTTCAAGTATCATTCATGATTATAATAGTCACAGTCTTATTAACCCGCCAGAGATGCAACCTGAGAAATGGCCATCCTGTGGGACAATCTCATTTCCTCCTCAAAGTCAGACTTGGTGGAAGGACAGGCAGCTGTCCCCTTCTCCAGCATGCAGCTGGTACCAGGATGTAGCTGACCAGTCAGAGAATCCATGCCTGAGCTCTCTGACCTCACCCTAAATGTGAGAAAGGAATATCATTTCTGGGCCAAAGGGATGAAGGAATGAGTGTGCCTCTTTTACCCCTCACTCCTCACCTGCAGGTACAGACAAAGAATTCTGGGATGCCAAGGCATAGTGACACCCCAAGAAGACCGAAGTCTGTACCTCAGAAACACCATGTGAACAGTCAGCCTACACAACAACATTTTGGCCTTCCTTTGGCTGTGTAGAAAATCTGGAGCTTGGGGGGGGGCTAAATCCAAATGGCTAAAATAGAGTGGGAGACACTAGCAACCAGGTCGGAGGCACTGCCAACTTGGTGTCCTATAAACCAGTGGCTTTGAGCAGCAGATGACTCCCAGCCTTGGTGTCTTGTCTGAGCCCACATACCCAACACTGCTCAGAATATTAACTCTTCATCAAACCGTGCCAGGCTCTGCTGGAAAGAACATTCTAGAACTAATATGGAGGAAGTTAGAGTAACTGTCACTTTTACAAGCACTATCTTTTGAGTAAGATTTCCTTGTGTGTGTGTGTGTGTGTGTGTGTGTGTGAGAGAGAGAGAGAGAGAGAGAGAGAGAGAGAGAGAGAGAGAGAGAGAGAGAGAGAGAGAGAGAGAAATCTTGCCTTTTTAGGCAAGCAGAAGCCATAGGGGCCACAATCAGGAACCTGAAACTAGAAGAGAAAGATGCAAGAAGGCAGCAGAATGGGATTTTTCTGCCATTAGATTCTAGCAAAGCTTGATATAAATGCATAGATTCCAGACACAGATGAAAAAACATCTTTGTGGGAGCCCAGACACCCAGAGGGAAATTTCTAGCACACCACTGAAGTCAAAGACTCAAAAGCAGATACATTGGAAGCCCAGAAAGAGCCACTTCAGTACCCAGTGTCACAGCCAAGGCAGCCGAGCTCAGAGCCAATGCAGATCTTGTGGGACTCTGCTGGAGAGGTCAAATCTGGCGCTTCCAGATAGCCTCTGAGCTTGGTACACAGCAATGGCTCCCCCTTCCTCAGTGGGGTACCCTTTCTAAACCCTAGAAACCCTAAGAAGCATCACACAGCCAGTAGGGAAGATTGCATTCTTTTCTGATAGAATCTGTTCAGCAAACACCCGGGGGGGTTCTGGAAATATCCCACCCTATGCTAAGGAGATCCTAGCCTTCAGCAAATGACCTTTAATCGTATCTGGAAGTTCTCCCCCCACCCAAAAGATAATTAAGTACTGTGTACTCCTTTTTATAATAAGATCCTGTGCTACTGCATGTAAATGAGGTACTGTACCACTGCATGTAAACCAAGTATCCTGACACCTCCAGCCCTAGCAAATCAGACACATTAACCCCCAAAGCCCTCTCCAATGCCCAAGGCTTATAAATCCCTGATTCATGAATTGTAACACTGTGGTGTCATCACAGGCCTTTGGAACTCCCAAGTTTCCACTAATGTCTGATATGGGCAATGTCATTCTAAAAGAACTAAACTGTAACACTCCATGAAAAACTCTTTCCACATCCTGGCCTAGTGCATGGGCCTCACCCTGAGCACTCTAAACTGCCACTGAGTAAGAAATGGGACCTATGATCTTGAGGTCTGTATGCTCTCCTCTAGAACCAAGCAGTGCCTGGACCAGCCCAGGCCACCTGCCAGACACTGAAGGACAAGGTCCCAGCCTGGTATTTCCTAATGTGAAAGTAGAGGGCAACAAGCAAGCCTCTGGCTCTTCCTACCATGCCAGATGCCCCTACCTCATGCCCCAAAGGCTTAGTTCTTCCTGATTCTACTCAGAACCCTGGGGTGGTCAGAATGCCTGGGGCTGAAGGAGATCAGGGCCAAGGAGCAGAGACAAGAGCTCTCAAAGCCACCTGAGCCTGGAGCTCAGCAAAGAATCCTAGATGCTGCTTCCTGATTCAGGAGTTCTCCTATGGGTCCACTGAGGAGCTGCTGAGGATTTGTCACTTATAGATCACCTCAACTAGACCCACAGGTACTTCAGTATTCCTCAGAGCCAGCCCTGTGTGTGTCCCACAAGTACAAAGTGCACTGAGGGAGGAGGTACCAGCGGTCTGCATATATGCTTGCTGTGCACAAGCCAAACAGACATATACACACCACACACACACACACACACACACACACATGCACACACACATATATAATCACATACGTACACCATGCACAAATTCACATATACACATACCCACATACATACATACATACATACACACACACACACACACACACACACACACACACACACACACACGAGTCTCAGGATTTCTATTGCTATGAAGCAATACCATGACCACGGCAATTCTTGTAAAAGACAACATTTAACTGGGACTGGCTTGTGGTTTCAGAGGTTTATTCCATTATCATCATGGCAAGAAGCATGGCAGCGTGCAGGCAGACAGGGTGCTGAAGACAGAGCTGAGAGCTCTACATCTTGATCCGAAGGCAGCAGAAGGAGACTCTGTGTCACACTGGGCAAAGCTTGAGGGTAGGAGCCCTCAAAGCCTGCCCCCATAGTAACACCCTTCCCCCCAACAAGGCCACGCCCACTCCAACAAGGCCACAGCTCCTAGTAGTGCCACTGCCTATGGACCAAACATTCAAACACACGAGGCTTTGGGGGTCATCCCTATTCAAACCACCACACACAGATACACACACAGAGCTATGTGAAACAATTGATTAGCACTCTTCATAGGATTCGCTTCACAATGTGAACACTCAACAAATAGCCCGTTGCGCTGGCCAGTCTACCTCAGTCAAGTAAGGGAGAAGGGCCTGAAAGGGCTGTGCATGGAGGAACTGATCACGGACTAACCTTTCCCATGTGTGGCCTCTTGGGAACCAGCCTGGTAGGGTAGAGTGCTGTAGGCAAAGTTGGCCGGTAGTGGTGTCCTACAGAAAGCCAGAGGGAAAAACGAGTTACATATGAGTAGGCTAACCAATCACGCAAAGCCCACAGATTTCACTAACCAATCACGCAGAGCCCACAGATTTCACTAACCAATCACACAGAGCCAACAGATTTCACTAACCAATCACACAGAGCCCACCGATTTCACTAACCAACCACACAGAGCTCACAGATTTAATATGTCTTTGGTTTAAGGTTCTGGTCTTCTCTCTCTCTGTACTCCCTCCCTCACCCCATATTCCCATTAAATCAACCCAAGCTGAAATTTTGCACAGTCTCTGGGGATTTGTTTGTGCTCTGATTTGTCATAAAAGGGTAACATTTTCGTCTCTGCATGCAAAGCTCAAACATTAAGTTCATAATTACTTCAGCAGGATTTATGAGTGTTTCTCCAGGGAGTTGCTTTCAAAATAAGATAAGTGCTATGCATGGAATAAGAAAGATTACAGTAATTACATTGGTTTCCAAATAAAATTTAATGGCAGTGGGGTAGTGTGGGGACTCACAGATGTTATGTCTAGCCTTTGAAACACATCTGTAACTCAGTGTCCCTGAACTCAGATATGACGTACTTTACCATTGATGGAGCTGTGGCTTTTTGGGAGAGATGAGGGGTTCTGCCTGGAATGGACAAGCTGATTCCCAGCCTGCACTACTGCGTGGTGCCTCACAGCAGATCCTTTAAGACCACGGACTACTGGAGCTAAGGTGAGGAGTGGACTTGAAATCAACCTGGAGTGTCCTGAAGTGCTCCTACTGTCCCCGCATTCGGATCGCAGGCAAGCCACTCATCGCGCAGACAGGCCTGGAAGTTCACCCCACATCCTTCTCCTAACCCGTGACAGCAGCAGAAGCATCACAGGCCACTAATTCTTCACGTGCAGTTTCTGAGTCCAGCACCCACTGAGTTTTCTCTCCGTAACTTTGAGGTGGATGGTTCTGACACAGACAGGGAGCCAGCGTTCCAACCTCTGTAAGAATCACTCCTTTGCTTTTCTTTTATATTATACCACCTTTTGTTTATATCTTCTTTTTTTAAAAAAAAATCACCAAATAGAGTGGTTTGGTTAGTTTTTAAAATATTATAAAAAGGGGTGGAGAGCAGGCTTAGCTATTAAGAGCACTGGTTGCTCTTCCAGGGGACTCAGGCTTGATTCCTGGCACCCACATGGCAGCTCACAGCCATCTGCAACTCCAGTCCCAGGAGATTTCAGTGTCCTCTTCTGACCTCTGCGTACAGTAGCACACAGCTACCACATGGATATATGTGTAGACAAAACACTCACACAAATTAAAAAAAAAAAAAAAAAAAACTTAACTTAGGTCATTGGAATTACATGTTTTTTCCCCCTGCAGATGTATATGGAAAAGGAGCAAAGGAAAAACACAAGACGTAAAGGACAAAAGGGGCACCAGTAAGTGTAATAGATCTGAGTCCTGTGTTCAAGGAGATACACAGGTTAAAAGAAAAACCTGACGCTAAATGGAATAAAGGGAGTGGTGACCCCACCCAGCTAAGCTTCTCACTTGTGAGAAGGAATGAAAGAAAAGCTTAAGCAGCAAGGGAAAGCATCAGAAACAGGAAGCTGATGCAGATCTAATAGATCAAGGGCCCATGGCCCAGCTCCAGCAAGCAGCAGAACTTGGCAGCTTTGGCCATGTGGTTCTGGCTTTGGAGTCAAGGATATAAGAAAGGGATTGTAGAATCTCCCTCTACCTTTAAGGAAAGCCACCGAGGCCAGGCATAGGACAGGGGTGTCCCTGCATATAGACCTACACAGGCCTTTGCATGAAGATAAAGCCTGGGTTGCCTTGGAGATGCCAGAGCTGTGGGATACCTGCTGAGGAGAGCTGCTAACAGGGGTCAAAACAGGCCAAGAGAGAGAAGTGTGCTGCAGTCAACAAAGCTCAAAGGAGTTCGAGATCTCTAGAGAACTTTCACATCGGACATGAGATGCAGAGTCTGCCCAGCTGGGTGGGTCTTGATTTGGCCCAGTATTTCCTCACTATGCTCCCCCTCTTTCCTTTTTGGATTGGTCATGTATTTTCCGTGCCATTGTATGTCGGATATATGCAATCTGCTTTTCTATTTTATTTTATAGGGGGCTACAGCTAGGCGATTGTCAGGAATCTTAGAAGAGACTTTGGACTTTTAAACAGGGTTAAGAGTGTTACCGACTGTAGGAACTTTTGAACTTGGACTAAATGCATGTTTGCATTACGATATGGCTACAAGCCTATGGGGGCGGGGGAGTGGAGTGAGGTTTTGAATAGGAACGGCCCCGTAGGCTCATAGATTTGGACGTTTGGTCACCAAGGAGTGGCACTGTTAGGAAGAGTGGCCTTGTTGGAGGAAGTGTGTCACTGGAGGTGTGCTTTGAGGTTTTAAAGAGCCCAAGCCAGGCCCAGTGGCTTTCTCTTCTTCCTTCTGCCTGTGGGTCTAAAGGTCAGACTGTCAGGTCCCCCAGCACCATGTCTGCCTGCATGCCGCCAAGCTGATAATGAACTAAACCTCTGAAACTGCAGCAAGCTCCAAGTGCTTTCCTTATAGGCATTGATGTGGCCAAGGTGTCTCTTCACAACAACAGAACACGGGCTAAGACAGAAGGGGGAATTTGAGCATCTTCAGGTTTTGGGCACCTTTAGGGTCCCTAGAAACAGTCTCTGGGGACACTTAGAGGCCGCTATGGAATTTATTCTGTAATTTTCCTGTGTTCAGGATTTTTTTTTCTTATTATGAACAGTGCTGCTAGCAATATGCTTATATTTGTCTCTTGGCAATACAAGTGGAAGCGTGTTTCAGATGTGGATGCTGTTTCACTGTTACCAGGTCTTTAACACACAAGCTAGAGCTGGGAGCACAGGCTTTCTCTGACACCACTTCTATATGCCAACCACCTGCTGCAGGCACAAATTTGTTTCTGTTTTTTATTCTGTACTCTTTTGTTAAGGTTTACTTTTATTTAAAGTTACGTGTATGCATGTCTGAGTGTGGGTTTGTATATGTGCATGCAGTGCCTGTGCAGGGCAGGAGACAGTGTGAGATCCCCTGGAGGCAGTGCTTGTGCAGGGCAGGAGACAGTGTGAGATCCCCTGGAGGCAGTGCCTGTGCAGGGCAGGAGGCAGTGTGGAATGCCCTGGAGGCGGTGCCTGTGCAGGGCAGGAGACAGTGTGGGATGCCCTGGAGGCGGTGCCTGTGCAGGGCAGGAGACAGTGTGGGATGCCCTGGAGGCGGTGCCTGTGCAGGGCAGGAGACAGTGTGGGATGCCCTGGAGGCGGTGCCTGTGCAGGGCAGGAGACAGTGTGGGATCCCCTGGAGGCGGTGCCTGTGCAGGGCAGGAGACAGTGTGGGATGCCCTGGAGGCGGTGCCTGTGCAGGGCGGGAGGCAGTGTGGGATGCCCCGGAGGCGGTGCCTGTGCAGGGCAGGAGACAGTGTGGGATCCCCTGGAGGCGGTGCCTGTGCAGGGCAGGAGACAGTGTGAGATCCCCTGGAGGCGGTGCCTGTGCAGGGCAGGAGGCAGTGTGGGATGCCCTGGAGGCGGTGCCTGTGCAGGGCAGGAGGCAGTGTGGGATTCCCCTGGAGGCGGTGCCTGTGCAGGGCAGGAGACAGTGTGAGATGCCCTATAGGCAGTATTTCAGGCAGTTCTGATTTGAGGAACTGAACTCAGGTCCCTGCAGGAGCAGTGCATGCTCTTAACTGCTGAGCCATCTCTCCTGACCCTGTTTTCTTCCATTCCATTGACCTGTTGATCTGTCTTTGTGTCCTACTATGGCTTTATTGTATTCCTCCTAAGCTACAACGAAGTTCACTCTCTTCAGAAGAGGCCTTTGTATCTGGTTCTTTGCTAAGAATAGCTTGCCTGTATCCACAACACTTTTTATTTTCATATAAGCTTTAGAATCACCCTGTCAAGTTCTAAACAGAAGAAGCTATTAGAATTGCACTGAAGCTACAAATTAGGGAGGGGAAGGCACTGCTTTGGGACAGTCAGTCTCCTGATCCATGAACATGGTTTATCTCTCCATCTATTTAGAAGTTGTTTATTTACTTTTAGTAATTTATTCTGAACAGGAATGGACAGGAGTGATGAAAGTGTGTGAGAGTGATGAGTGTGTGGGGGTGTAATGTACAGGGGAGTGATGTGGGGGGGTGATGTCGGGGGGAGCAGTAGGTGTGTGGGAGAGTGATGGGTGTGTGTGAGAGTGGTAGGTGTATGTGGGGGGAGTGGTAGTTGTGGGTGGGAGTGATGAGTGTGTGTGTGTGTGTGTGAATGGTAGGTGTAGGGGGGAGTGATGGGTGTGTGTGGAGTGGTGGGTGTGTGGAGTGGTAGGTGTGTGTGGAGTGGTGGGTGTGTGTGGAGTGATGGGTGTGTGGAGTGATGGGTGTGTGTGGGAGTGGTAGATGTGGGTGAGAGCAAGAGAAGGGATGGGAGTGAGCAGGAACGGGCAGGAGTGAATGGAAGCAGACAAGATTGGTGAGAGTGGTTGGTAATGATGGGGTGGGTGGGAGGTCTTTGTCTCCACTTCTTACTCTTGTGTTTCTTTGTTTAAGACTTTGCTTTTTAAGGAAGCACACCCTCAGGTTCACAGTAAGAAAGGATGGTGTGCAGATTTCCCATATAACCCCTGTGATGGTTACTGTTGACCATCAACTTTACAGAATCTACAGTTACTTGGAAGATGGGCCCCTGGATGTGGGGGGGGGGGGCAGGGAGAGGGATAATCTTAATTATATTGACTGAGGGTGACCTGCCCACTGTGGGTGGCACCATTCCTTGGCTGGGATCCTAAGCTGGATAAATGGAGAATAGGAACTGAACACCGGCATGGATTTAATCTTCTCTGCTTACTGACTGTGAGTGCGGGGTGGCCGGCTGCCACCTGACAGAGCAAACCCTCCTCTCTCAAGTTCCCCCAGTGAGAGCGGTTCACCACCACAGCACTAGGGGGGAAGCTGAGGCAGCTGCTCGCTAGTACACTCACTATTTCCTCAGTGACCCAGATTCCTCTCCAGAGCCGCACATTTGTTAGAGCTGACACTTGGGAGTTACCTAAAGTCCATAGGGGATGTGAACAGTCCAAGCCTTTGGTCAACTGTACGGTGTTTGCATCCTTCATAATAGAATCACATATAATATCTTTACTGTCCTAAAATTGCCTCTGTGCTTCAAATCTTTATCCCTTTCCAACCAACCGGCTGACATCACTGATCTGTTCACTGCCCTCATGGAGGCTTTTGTTTTTGTTTTTGTTTTGTTGTTGTTGTTGTTGTTTTGTTGGTTTTTTGTTTTGTTTTGTTTGTTTGTTTGTTTTGTCTCTTCCAAACACCATTTAGTTAGCCATACAGAGTACATAGCCTTTTCAGATTTTTTTCAGTTAATAATACGTATAAATTTCTTCACGTATCAGTTTACCCACTGACCAGTGAAAAAATGACTTAGTTCCTTCCAAGTTCTGGTGGTTATGAATAAAGCTATCATAAGAAATGTGTATGCGTTTTTTGAATGGACAAACATTTGCAATTCCTTTGGATTAATGCCAAAGAGTACAATTGCTAAATGCTACAATGAAAATATAGTTTGGTTTTGCAGTAATTGCCAGATCGTCATCCAGGGAGTTGTGCTGTTTTGCATTTTTGAGAATGAGAATTCCAGCTGCTCCATGATCTCACCATCATTATTGGATTTTAATGGTTCTTTTTTTTAATGTATGTATGTGTATGTGTAATTGTACGAGTGTGTGGGAGTGACTGCTCATGCCTGTTTGTGCACACTAGGGCCACGAGAGGGCACTGTGTTTTCTATTCTATCTCTCCTTACTTATTTCTTTGAGGCAGGCTCTCTCCCTGACCCTAGGGCCTGTACTTTCTCAGCTAGGCTAGAAGTCAGCAAGCCTCAGAGATCCCCCTATCTCCACCTGCCTCAGAAACATTCAGACATCCATACGTACATTCCTACATACATACATGTATACATACATACAGTTTGCTATGTGAGTTCTGGTATTGGAACTCTGAGTCTCCTGATTACACACCAAGTGCTATTAACTTGAGCCATTTCTCCAGGCCAGGTATTGGTCGCTCTAAGAGGTGTGTAGTGGAATTTCATTTTCATTTTAATTATATTTCCTTGATAACATAGAAATGCTGTATATAGTTTGTTTTATATATGTGTAATAAAATAAAAGGATAAAAAAACAAATATACATATGTATGTATCAAAAGAAAAAAAGGAAAATAAGGCATATCCTATGCTTACTCATTTATATCTGAGTTTTAATTACATATCTAATATTTCCTTACATTGATTTTGATTATATATGCACAAGCCTTTAAATTAAGACAAATAAAACTCAAAATGTGTTTTCTACAACCAAAATATCCTTAGTGTTTTCCAGGATGATGCTAATTGCCAGAAAACCTTTACTTTTTTTTTTTCTTTATAAAGCAGACATGCAAGAAAAAAAGAAAGAAAGAAATGAAACATGTAATTCATATTCATATTTACCATGTATCTTATTTGAGGAAATATCTGTTAGTCTTTGGTGCATTTTTAAATTGAATAGTTTAGGCTTAAAGAATACTTTAAGAGTTCTTTCTAAATTTTGGATATATCAGTCAGAAGACCTACCAGCATAGATCTTTTTCAAGTGTTTCCTTCCTGTTTCCGGCTTGTTTTCTCGTTCTCTTGGCATGTGCTCTTCAAAGAGTTTAAAATTTTTAATGAACAAGAATTACCATGGCACAATAACCTCAAGGATGCAATAGTGGCATTGGACTTAAGACCCACTGAACAAGAGACAAATCAGGCCTGGTACTGGAAACCTATCCAACGTCTCAGGGCCAGCGAAGTCATGGGTCTTGTAGGAAAACCTACAACCACCATTTTACTAAATCATCATAAGCCATAACTACACTGTAAATATCAGTCCTTGTATCCTCAGATGAGTGTAGCCCTCACCCCACAGCAAGGAAACTTCTCTCCAACAAACCATTACAGAAAACTACAGCCAGTTAAGATGCAGAGCTGTGGAGCCCTGTCTCAACGGCTGCATCTACAATACAACTCCCTCACTGAAGGCTCAAGAGGAGAGGGCAGCAAGATTACAAGAACCAGATTTAACAGGGAGTTTGCTGTCTAAATGTCAGAAGCCACGCCCATAAAGTCTCAGCAACAAGATGGCAGACTGTGATCTGAACAAGAGCAATAGACAGGCTAATCTGAGCCAGAGCAGGGAGGTCAGGGGAGAAGCCAGGATGCCTGAGCCCCACACAAAGAACTACAGGCAACAGGGATGCTGAGAGTGGGAGAAACAGTCTGCCAGGGAAGAGCTCACAGATGGGTTAATCCAACGCCAAGTGGTCAGCTCTGAAAACATATGTACACACACACACACACACACACACACACACACACACACACGTATGCATGTGTGTATGTATATATGTATATGTATGTATTGAACAGATTGTATGAAGGTATTTAAGGAGTGTGTGTGTGTGTGTGTGTGTGTTTTCATGTGTGTGTGTGTGTAAAACAACAGCTAATAAAAAAGAGGCCATGAGCTTGAAATATGTTTGTTCTTGCTGTTTTGCCTCTCTGTATAAATGCTGGGTTCAGTTTTTGGGTGCTCACAAAATAACTTGCTGGGGCTTTAAATCAGAGTTATACTGAACTCACACATTTGATGGTTGATTTTGTCAACATGACATAATCTAGAGTCATCTGGAAGAGTGTGTTAATGGGGGGCTGTCTACATCAGCTTGACTCACAGGCATGGCTGTGGAGGTGATGTCCTCATTGGCCAAGCCGTGCCCACCACAGGCGTTACCACTCCCCAGGCCTGCGGATCCTGGACTGTGTCGATGTAAAGACTGAGTATTAGCTAACAAGCAAGCCTGGCTCTAGTCTCTCTTTGCTCTCAACTACGATGTGACTGGCTGCTTCTAGTTCCTCCTGCCTCGACTTTTCCATAGTGATGGACAGTAACATGAGCTCGTGAGCCATTTCTCTTCTATGCTTCTTTGGTCGGGGCATTTTACCACAGGACCAGGAAACAAACTGGGACACACATTGAGTTGGGAAGAACATTTTGACGCTATTAAGTCTTCTTAACCATGAACAAGGAATATCTTTATTTAGTTAGTTATACTATGATGTCTTGCATCAGAATTTTAGTTTTCCTTATTTGGGTCTTGTACATAATTGTGAGGGGTTTTTGTTTCGTTTTTTGCTCACAATTTTCATTTTTAGGGAGCTGCTAACGTAAATGGTGTTACGCTTTTAAATTCAATATCAGCCTCCCTGTTCAGATACAAAAAAAGCAACTGCAGCAGCAGCTGCTGCGTACGCGCTATTTGCACTGACCTATGACCACCATCTTACGTTCTCTTATTGTCAGGAGCTTTTCATTTATTTTGTTGTTGATGCTTAGATTTTCCTCACTGATTATCATACAAGCTGCAAATGAAGTTTATCTCCATCTATATATATATATATTTCATCTATATATATATATATATATTTTTTTTTTTTTTGGTTGGGGTTTGGTTTTTTGTTTTGTTTGGTTTGGTTTGGTTTGGTTTGGTTTGGTTTGGTCTGGTTTGGTTTGGTTTTTCAAGACAGAGTTTCTCTATGTAGTCTTGACTGTCCTGGATTCACTTTGTAGACCAGGCTGGTCTTGAACTCACAGCGATCTGCCTGCCTCTGCCTCCCAAGTGCTGGGATTAAAGGCGTGCGCCACCACCGCCCAGCTCTGAACATCAATTTTTTTAAAGGTAATTTTAGAACACATTTTATGTATGTGTTTATTTAGTTAGTTGTTGCTACCTAATCCAGGTAGGCTTTAAACTGTTATGTAGCCCAGGATAGCCTCAGCCTCCTCAGTGCTAGGGTTACACTTGTACCACACCCAGCATCAGAATACTTTTAGATTAGCAAAGAAAGATAACACAGAAAGGGGCCATGTACCCCACATCTAGCTACTGTCCTCATGTATGTCCGTGTAGTCTACTTGTAATGTTAATGAGCTCGTATTGACACATGATTGGCTGGCATCTCTATCTTACTCATGTTTCCTGAAATTTTCTTACTGTCCCGTCTCTGTTTCAGAGTCCCATTTAGGATACGTCATTGCGTTCAATAGCCATGTCCCCTCATGTCTGTCACGACAATGGTAGTTTCTTAGACTCTTCATTCATCACGACCTTGACAATAGCGAGAAATGCCGGCTGGTTGATTTGTGAGATGCCCTCGGATTGGACATGCTCTCTTCGAAATCACAAGGCAATGCATTCTGGGTACAAAGAACACACATGTCGACTGTAGCCTCATAGCACATCATAGCCTGGATACAGATTACAGTGTGACGTGGCTTTGTTGACATTAGCCTTGGTCAGCTGGTTCCAGATAATGAGATTACATTTGCCAGGCTTCCTCTTTGTAAAGTTTCTCTTTTCATTTCCCATATGCACTAGGGAAAAGTCATTATCCACACCAAACCAAACCAAACCAAACAAAACAAAAAACCAAACCCCAACCAAAAAAGAATATATAGATGAAAGGAAACAAAAGACAAGTGAATTGGAGATAGTGAGTCACCCTCGCGTCCTTAGAGAGCAGCACACAGATAATGTGACATGCTTCCTCGTGGGAATCTGTCCTTCTCCCGCTGAGGCACATATTCCATCACTTATTTATTTGGGTAGAAACTCACGGACATTTGTTTGTTACTTTGGGTTATACTGCAGTAGTATTTTATTTTTCCTCAGTATCTTCCAGCTTTCCTCAATATATTCCATGTGGACGTTTCATTTGTCCTCACCATGTCCACTTCACTTCTCCACCTTTTAACACTGGCTGGCACTGCCTGCTCTCTGCCTACTGTCTACTACCTGGCTGGGCCTGAGAATCAGTATTTCTCTAAGCAACTGTGATTCCTTTGTACTGGAGAAAACGTAGCAGGGCACCTGATATCCCTGTCGTTGCGAAGCATCGCTTCAAGGCCTTTCTGCATAAAGGTCTACACTGGCACAGACTGAGTAGTCTTTCTCTTCCAAAGAATAAGGAAATAAGCTGGGCGGGGGTGGTGCACATCCTTAATCCCAGCACTTGGGAGGCAGAGGCAGATGGATCCCTGTTGAGTTTGAGGCCAGCCTGGTCTACAGTGCAAGTCCAGGACCAAAACCAAAACCAAAAAAAAAAAAAAAAAAAACCAAGGAAATATACACTCACTTGTGTATAGATGCCCACATAGGACCATTTCTGCATATCATTATCTCTAAGTATACCACGCTGAGTGTGTGTCTGACTTTGATCATCTCTACAAAAGTCATTTCTACACTCTATCCCTTATCCATTATGCACCATCCCAGTTTAAAAAACAAAAATCTTGGCTCCTGCCACCCACTTACTGGGTTGTTGAATTCTAGCTTAGACATAAAATGGTTTCAGACTTGTGGCCCAAACCGCGTGAGAAGCAGGGTAGCAGTCACAAAAGGATACTTACAACCCCCACCACTTCCAAAGTCACAGGGACCAGTCCTAATCGCACGCCCAGTGAGCTCACCCCATAGATCCATAATATATTCAGGTCCTTTAATGTCTTTATTCTATTCCTAGCTCCCTCAAACGCCTAAAAGTTTTCTTAATTTGCATAAACTTTACTCTTTATGCTACGAAGTGCTATGCATCTTGACAAATATCTAATGCCTTGTGTTCACCATTATGGCGTTACACAAAAGTTCACTGACCTAAAACATCAGCGTGTGTCATCTGTTTAACTCTTGCCCGTCCTCTGGAAACACTGATCTATGTACGGTGTGCGTTTGCTTTTTGGAAGTTGCATGTTTGCAATATACAATATGTAACTTTATACTTCTTTAGCTTAGAAATGTGGGTCTGAGACCTCTCCACAGCTTTTCACTGCGTGAATAGTGCATTGTTTCTCCTTAACCCGTTGTATGACTATAGCAACTCCTCACACGCATGCTCACAAGCTGACCTCGGTATTTCCTCCTGCCAGATGACAGAAAACTGTGGCAAGTTGACAATTAAGGGTAAGAACACATGGTGTGTGGTCCAGGATGTCATTGTAAATACAGAATAAATAATGTGAGTGAAAAGCATTGTGGTCTACGTAGGTCGGTATTTTCCTGGCTTAGCGTGTTTAAAATGAACACTTCTGTTTTTTGTTCTGCTATGCGTGCTTCGCCACTAGCCAGTCCCTGTTTCCACGCTGTGCATCCACAGCTACGGAATCTGTACATGGAAGGCCTTACATAGAGCAGAATAAGAAGAACATGGCTGCCTACAGCCTCACACAAGTTTTAATCAAACAGCTTTTGCTTGGAACTTTAGAAGATCTTTCTCCTCTGGATTAAAAATTAGTAAAGAAAAGGGGCTAAAAACAAAAAAAGACGCAGCATGCAGTCAGCACTTCGCAATCAAACTCAGTTTGCTCCTTGCTCTCATTGCTGCTCCCTAGCGTCTGGTAGACCAGCAGTTGGGCGACGGGTATATTTATGTGTCTGAGGTTCCCAAGGCACCCAGGTGTGCTTCACAAGCACGTGCCCCTTTGTGGTTTCCAATGTCCTGGGCTCCCTGACTTTGGACGAATCACACAGTGAGAAACAAATCCAGAACTCCTGTGTGCATTTTTACTACATGTCCTATGTCTCCAGAGCAGACCGAGGGGGCCACAAGTTTGAGAGCTATTACAAAGAGAATATGCTTGATACTCATGACTTGGAAAGACCTAGAAGGTGAAGTAACTAATGCATTTGTTTATAACGTTATTGAGAGACAGAGAGAGACAGAGACAGACAGACAGAGACAGAGACAGACAGAGAGAGAAGAGACAGATACACAGAGACAGAGAGAGACAAAAAGAGGCATGTGGGTGCCTACAAAGGCCAAAAGTGTCCTATCTCCTGGAGTTGGAGCTTCGGGTACTTGTGAGCCACCCCACATGGGCCCTGGGAACTGAACTCTGGTTCTCTGCAAGAGCAGCCAGTGCTCCTAACACTAAACCATCTCTCCAGCCCTGGAACTATTACATATCAGAGCCGTACGTGGTGTATTCCTGCATGAGGAATTGGAGCCTATAATCCCACGTATTTTCAAAGAAGTTTCCAGAATTTGGATATTTACTAAATAACACTCAAACAGACAGATTTTATAATGAGCCCTCGAGTTTTCCGGAGTCCTGACTTACACTTTTCTCTCATGTTCACTGAGCTACCGGTAGCCTACTGGTGTTCAGGCAGGCGGTTCCATTTGCCCAGGTGGTGTGTTTTTCCCAACCCCCACCATGGGGGAAGCTTGGATCTTTCCAGAAGGTCTTACTATGTCAAACCCTCCTCTCCAGGACCTGCTGATGAGACCTCCTTCCCCTGAGCTGAGGGATTACAGCTGTAGTTGTGGAATTGAATTGGAATTAACTTGACTGTGGGCGCGGTGACCAGAGTTTGATTCCAGGATAACTCACCAGATAGAAGGTGATCCTGTTAGCTCGCGAGCACACGTGCGTGCGCGCGCACACAGACACACACAGACACAGACACACACACACACACACACACACATATATACAATGTAATAATAAACAAGCCCACAAAATAAAAATATCCATCTTGGTCAGACACTCATAGTCATATCTTCCACAAATAGGTTGTTATATACCAATTTGGGTTGGAGTCATAACTTGAGCTGGTTAAGTGACATTTACACAGGCAAGCGGGGAAGCCAAGGAGTCTGAAGTCTCCCAGCTGGACGGTGACCATTTCTAACAGCACGTGTCCCTTGATAGCTACATATCCTGGCGCACCTCGCAAAGGAATCTTACTGTTTGTACTGGAACTGTGGCTGGCCTACTCTCTGGGCCAGGCGCATGCAGGTGGCCTCGTCCAGTTGCTTTTTGTGGTAACTGCCTGAGTATGTTGTCACTGAAGCCGCAGACCACCGCGACTCATCTTGCCACAGGTCTCGGGCCTTGCGTCTGATCAGCTCGAACTCTTTAGACGGGAGAGGGCTGAAGGGAAGCAAAATTTCTGGGGCCAAGTAAAAGTAATGTGCCATGGCGATGGGTGGGCTGCTATGAGCAACAGCGTTTCAAGCCCTGGCCATAGCGAAGTGCTCGCTTCCTTCTGGTTGCAGGAAGCTATTGGCTGGACGACCAGGCTTCTGAAGCCTCACAGCTCACAAAGAGAAGCTTAGCAGCCTTAGGTACAGTTACCAGGCAACAGGTCACAAAATTCCACAAATAAAACCTCCACTCTGAGCACACAGATTTTTTTCACTAATTTCTAAGTTGTAAAACTTGGAGCTGTTGATCTGAGAAAAACACCGCTTCGTAATTATGGCAAGAAGGCGCTGGGCAGAATTATTTGCCTATCAGTACTGACATCCTAAAGATGGCGGTTTAGGCGGTAGGAGCCGGGGGTGAAAAAGGGCCCCTGAAAACCTGGGCTCTGAGAGCCTAGAAAACAGCATTAGCTGCTTGTAATGTCAACAGCAGGTGACTCGACAGATTCTGTGTATCACAGAGCAGTGGTATTCCTGCTGGCTGGGTGACAGGACAGACATTCTGGCCTGTTAAAATAATAAAGATACAACCCCAGGTTCTGATATTATCAGCCTTGGGGGTTACTGTTAAAAAGCCAAGGCCTGAAAAACAAAAACAACAACAACAACAACAAAACAAACAAAGCCAAAGCCTGAATGCTGTAAAGAATTGTCAGGCTTAACAATCAAGGCAATGAAGCAGGCTCACAGGCCACGCCTTTAATCCCAGCACTCGGGAGGCAGAGGCAGACAGATCACTCTGAGTTCGAGGCCAGCCTGGTCTACAAAGTGAGTCCAGGACAAGCAAGGCTACACAGAGAAACCCTCTCTGGGGAAACAATAACAACAACAACAACTCAAGGAAATGGCTATACCATGGTGAACTCCGAGGCTGAGAAATCAGGTAATTCAACCCATGGTTCAGGATTCCTTCCTGCTTAATTGCTCTGTCCTTGGTTAATGTTTGCCTAGCCACACTTCTCCAGGGCCACTCTTAGTCAGGGTCCCTGTTGCTTTGATGAAACACCGTGACCAAAAAAGGTTGGGGAGCAAAGGGGTTTTTTTTTGGGGGGCTTATACTTTCATGTCATATTTCATCACTGAAGGAAGTCAGGACAGGAACTCAAACAGGGCAGGAACCTGGAGACAGGAACTGATGCAGAGGCCGTGGATAATGCTGCTGACTGGCTTGCTTCACATGGCTTGCTCAGACTGTTTGCTGACAGAACTCAGGGCTACCAGCCGAGGGATGGCACCACCCGCAATGAGCTGAGCCCCTGCCCCCACTGATCACTCATTGAGATAATGCCCTACACTTGATCTCATGGAGGCATTTTCTCACTAGAGGTTCCCACCTCTCTGATGACTCTAGCTTGTGCCAAGCTGACACACAAAACCCACACGGGACACCCACCAACAATTGTTTGACAAATTAAAATGAAATTGGTTTTTTTTTTCCGAGACAAGATTTTTTTGTGTTAGCCTTTGCTGTCCTGTACTCGCTTTGTAGACCAGGCTGGTCTCGAACTCAAAGAGATCAACCTGCATCTGCCTCCTGAGCGCTGAGATTAAAGGCATGCACCACCACACCCAGCTCCTGACTTTTTTTTTTTTAATGTCTGGCCTTTATCTTATGAACTCCTGGAGTGGCACAGCTCAACAGTTAGTGTTTGGCCAAATCACTGGTGCTGCCTTGGGTAATTACATCAGTGGTGAGATGCTTCATTTGACAAGAAACACTGCCATCCATGACTTCAGAAGCTAAGTCAAGGCAAACCCAGGAATCTGCATTTTAGAAGTATTTTACAATGTATTTTTTATTTTTATTGTGTATGTGCAGATCTATGTAAAAACTTATGTGTACAGTTGTCCATGGAGGTCAAAAGAAGGCACTAGAGCCCTAGAACAGGCGGTGTGAGCAGTTGTGAGCTGCCAGGAAAGGGTGTGCTGGAAACAGAACTCAGGTCCTCTCCAAAGAACAGTCTATACTCTTCTTTTTCCACCCCTGAGACAAAATGTCTCTGTGTAACCTTTTCTGTCCTGGACTCACTTTGTAGACTCACAGAGATGCACCTGCCTCTGCCTCACAGACTGCAGGCATGTGCCGCCACCACCACCACCCCCCACCGCCCCCACTCCCTGGCTCAGTCTGCACTCTTCACCAATTAGCTCTGTCTAGAGCCTGTATATTAACGTCGTCACTGGTCGTGATGCAATCCATGTTTGAGTGCCCTGGGCGGAGTTCTGGGGCCAGGATTTTAGAACATCCGAGCCGCCGAGGCTGCCACCCTGCCTGATGTGACCCTCTGAAAACTGTTGACAAATACTGCGCGCACAAGATGAGGCTTGAAGGATTTTCTTAAAATGTTGACATCTGGAACATCAGGACCCGTTGCTCCAGGAAAGTCAGTAGATTGCAGCCCAAGCTGCTGCTTCTCCCAGGTAAAGGCCCCTGAGAGAAATCCAGGT
Organism: Acomys russatus; assembly: GCF_903995435.1. NCBI lineage: Eukaryota > Metazoa > Chordata > Mammalia > Rodentia > Muridae > Acomys > Acomys russatus. The sequence goes on from NC_067162.1 coordinate 6,071,035, forward strand.
GAGGCAACAAGAGGGAGAAATGAGAGAGAAGAAAGAGAAATGGGTTGCCCAGCTCTTGTCAAACGAAGGTCAAGGAGCGAGCAGCTGTGTGTGCCCTTGAGCCTTTGTTCACTCAGACAAAAATGGTGGGTTCTGCTTGGAAAATTCTGCTAACAATATGCATTGTCCTGAAATAGGATAGTAAACACAACAAACTGTGAATGGCTATTTGTATAAAACGCTTTCAGATTTTCCTCTCAAATTACAGGGCAGTCTATAAACAAATACGGAATAAACTAAGATCCTTCCAAATAAATCGCCCTATAAGTCACTTTATTGTCCCTGTCCTTTTCCTTTATAATTCTTTTCTTTATTTTTTCTTCTTCCTAAAAACACTCATATCATTTTAACTATTATAACCACCCAAAGTGGTAACACTTGGGCTGCAGATACGGCTCCGGAGACTCAGAAATAAACTCTTGACGCTCCAGCCATCTGGTTTTTGACAAGAGAAGAGGAAACACGTACTGAAAAAAAAAGGACAGCCCCTTACAAGTGCTGCTGGGAAACTGGGCATCGGTGCATAGAAAAGGACACTGGGTCTCTGCGTTAAAATCTCACCTTGTACAGAAGTCAAATCAAAATTGACCAAAGACCTTAACGTAGAAGAACCTGAAACTGAGAGGACATGGTGAAGGCACTCAAGGATGCAGGCATAGTAGAAGCCATTTTGAATAGGATTCCAGTAGTTGAGGAATAATAGAAATAGTACACAAAAGACTGTATTTAGCTAAAAACACTCCAGTGAGAAAAAAAAGCAGTTAGCAGAGTGAAGACCTACAGAAGAGGAGGAAACCTGTGCCAGCTACTCATCCAATAGGGGCTTAATACCCAGAGCACATAAAGAACCCAGAAAATTCAAACACTAGAGGAGCAAATAGCCCAGTCAATAAATGAACAAATGCTTCCTGTCGCCGCCGCCATCGGAGAGCAACAGCCATGGCCCTGCGCTACCCCATGACCGTGGGCCTCAACAAGGGCCACAAAGTGACGAACAACGTCAGCAAGCCGAGGCACAGCCGGCGCCGCGGATGCCTCACCAAGCACACCAAGTTCATGCGGGACATGATCAGGGAGGTGTGCGGCTTCGCGCCCTATGAGCGGCGCGCCGTGGAGCTGCTCAAGGTATCCAAGGACAAGCGCGTGCTCAAGTTCATCAAGAAGCGGGTAGGCACACACATCCGGGCCAAGAGGAAGTGGGAGGAGCTTAGCAATGTGCTGGCAGCCATGAGAAAGGCAGTGGCCAAGAAGGGCTGACGCCCCCTCCCTCAATAAACGTCTGTGCACAGTTTTATGTGTAAAAAAAATAAAAATAAAAAATAAATGAACAAATGAACTGAATAGACCCCTCTCAAATGAAGAAATGCAAATAGGCAAAACAAAAACGGGGAAAAAATATTCTGCATTTTTAGCCATTAGGGAACTGCAGGTTAAGCAAAATTGGGAACCTATCTTATGTTAGTGGAAGCTTCCGGTTTCTTTAAAAACTCAGTTGTGTCATGTAGCGTTTTTCTGGAAGCTGTTCTATAAAAGGGTATGTGATGTGTTGCTTAAAACAGACACGCGAGAGGGCGTGTGGTATTTAGAAAGAATATAAATATATCCCCACGGACAGCGAGACAGTGAGGTGCTTTTGCATTGCAACGCCATGCAATGCTTGGCTGGTCTTCGGCGGTCTTTGCTGGTCTTCGTGTCATAAAGGGAAACATGCCAGGAACTTCTTATGGTATTCCGGCTGATTCTGGCCACTTCCACCGACTCGTGTCAATTTGGCAAAGACTTGCTGTTTCTACTGGATTATGGTGCCACTACTGATTTGTGTTGCTGTTTGGTGTTTGCTATTGAACTGGACTGCTTGTATCCAGACAACGCAGACTGGAATCTCCCCAAGACACTACGTCTAAACAGGCCCACAGCCCCCTTTCCCAATTAACCTCCTTTCTCCCCTACCTCTGGTTGATGGGTTACAAGGGAGGTAGAAACATTTAAGAACCCTGAATAAAGTAGGTTTTTTAAAAAATCTAAGCCTACAAACAAGAAAATAGGCAAGGAATAAATATTTACAAGCATGAAGAAAGGGTCCCTTTATACACTGCTGGTAGGACTTTCAATCTGTATAAGTTAGATGGAAATCAGTGCTGAGGTTTAAAAAAAAAAAAACAACTAGAATGAAACCCAATCCATCTACATATTCAAAGGAGTCAAAGACACCTGCACATCTATGCACTGTGTACAACAGCCAATGTACACAACCAGCGTGTAAGGTGTGCTTATGGTGGGATCTTACTAAGCCATAAATAAAACCATCTTTTTAAGGAAAATGGATAATCCTGTGTGTAGGGAGAATTTTGGTCTCTTAAAAAAAAAAAAAAAAAAAGTTATGTTATCTAAATATGTTTTTGTTTTAATCCCAGGTACGGGATATGAGCTGCCTCAGTTTGTCCACAGTCATTAACTATGAATGTCTCGTGCTTTAGGAGGGGCGTGATTTTTGCCAGCTGCAGATAGTTTAGTTCTGGGGCCTCCGGAGAGGGTATAAATGGGAGAGCCCTGAGAGGGCTTGTGGTGACTGCTGCTCCCCCTACTGCTCCTTCCCAGCCCCCTCGCCATCCCTCACTCCCTGCGGCTGATCCCTGCTGCTGCGTTTGCTATTGGTGGATATTCTGATGATGAAGATTGGACTTGCCCCTAAGAACCGGATGCCCCTAATTAGCAGGAACTAGTCTAAAGAGATCTATGCCCCTTTTCCTTTCTTTCTCTCCTACCTTGTATTGGAGTTGGAAGGAATTAGTGTAAAATGAGGGTTGGAAGAATCCAATAAATTAACCTAAAAAAGTACGCCTTTGTATCTTCCTGTTTAGCCAATCTCACAAGCACATACATCTTCTCCTATTTGTGGGAATTAGAAGGTGGGAGAGATAAAGGGGGAATTATTAGAGATAGGGAAGGAGAAAGAGGTAGTGGGTGGGTGGGGGTAAGAGAAGATAATGGGTATGTGTGGATATGACCAAAGTGCATTATACACATGTATGAAATTATTATAACAAAGCCCATTACTTTACACGATTAATATGTGATAATAAAATTTTAAATAGATAGCAGTGACACCGAATCCAAATGTGTGAACTATCGGCTCAGGTGGCATTGCGGATCAGCCTGCTAGATGCTGAACAGCTCTGTTAAAATGTACTCACCCTGAACGTGGCTCCTGTTACAAGATCGCTTTCCTCACACAAAGCTGAGGGTTTGATCTCAGCCCTGCAATGCTAAATAAATAAATAAATACTAGTACTGGATGTTTTAATGTGAGCGTTTGGTCTGTAAGAATCTTGAAGGACCCCATGCTCATTCATCTTTTTATCCATATTGTCAGGAACTGGCGTATGGCATTGATCTGCATGGTCTGACTTCTATATCGGAGAGTCTTCACTAGAAACTTCCTTTCGGGGCTGGTGATGTGTCTCAGCAAGTTAAGGTGCTTGCTCTGCAAGCCTGGTGACCTGAGTTCGATCCCCAGAACCCACATAATGGTGGAAGATGAGAATTGACTTCACAAAATTTTCTTTTAACCTCCATACACACTCTGGGGAGTGTGTGCCTTACCAACATATATAAACTCACACATACACACAATACTTTAAAGAAATTAATTTTTGGAAATGGAAAAACCCTTTGGTTTTTTTTTGTTTGTTTGTTTGTTTGTTTGTTTGTTTGTTTTTTGTAACCAGAGTTAAGTGAGCTGTGATTTTTCTATCACGGTATGAACATAATCAGAAACCTAACCAAGAGTACAGGGCTATGTGAACATGAGTTTTTGTTTATGTATTGTTTTTACATAATGCTCGTGCCATGTTATCCAGCAGGGGGCTTGCTACCCATCTCAATAAGGGAGCCTTAGGAGAGTGGGCTTTGACCAGACTCCTCTGAATGCAACTGGTCAGTTTAAAGATGTGTTGATAGACATTTACCTAAAAGGTTGCGTGGTGAGAAAAGTTTAGAGCAAATTAGATGACACACGTTCTTAGTTATAGGCCTTCCCAGAACTTTCTCTATTTCGATGTGCATGATGCATCTTTGCAGGGGAACTAGATTCCGCCGTGACTGCAAGCTTCCTTTCGTGGGAAGTCATCCCCAGACCAGCTGTCTCTGGAATGGCCAGGAACTGAGAAGATTTGAGGAGACTATAGCTGAGATGATGACTAAGCTCAGATTCTATAGAGTGCACTAGATCTCAAGTAGGCCTCTAGTCTAAGCCTGGCAGGAGCCTGGACCAAGGAGCAGTGACGGACAAACAAACAAAAATACAAAACAGAAAACAGAGCGCTGACATTAAGTAGTAAAGCACCCACCTATATTCACCCATCCATGGATCTGTGGTCCAAATGCAGCCTTCTGGAAGACCCTGGTCCCCCCAAACAATGCGTGCACTGCACACCATATTACCTGGCACTCACTATTTGGGTCTGTCATCACAGACTGGACATGGCAAGCTGTATTTCCTGAGGGCAGAAACTCACTGATATTGTTGGAAGTCCAGGATGATGACATTTCCTGGGGGCGGGAATCCTACAGGAAGAAAGGGCTTCCAACTCCGCCCTCATCTGTCTCTTCCCTATGAACAAACGCATCTGACATCTGCCTGAGTGCGGCTCATGTCTGAATCATCACACATATTGTGACAGTAACTGTTTGAGTCTTTCAGTCATAATAATGTAATTCTTGATTTTGAGGACTAATGTCTTCACACTTAACAACTGTGTGCCTCGGACATTTTTTTTTTTCAGTAGCTCTTGACGCCTGTGAGGTGGGAAATGTGGAGCTGTGTCCCACAGGAGCAGATGAAGATAGGGGAAGGTGAACTGCAAACAAACTGGGGAAAAACAAAAAATTGGGGAGAAACAAGAAAGGGAGACTTTTTCTTTCCTTTTTGCTTTGCTTTATTGAACTTTAGTTATGTTTACTGCTTTAAAAAGAAAGCTGATAGTGGGTGGTGGCACACACCTGTAATCTCAGCACTTGGAAAGCACAGGCAGGGGTATCTGAGTTTGAGGTCAGCCTGGTCTACAAAGGGAGTCCAGGACAGTCAAGGCTACACAGAGAAATGCTGTCTTGGAAAACAAACAAACAAAAACAAAGTAGGAGGAGGAAGCAGAGGAAGAGGAAAGAAAGAAAGAAAAAAGAAAGAGAGAAAGCCCAAACTGGTATAAGTTAGCACTTGTTGCTGAGTGGGACACACATGTGCTTTTTAAATCTTATGTTCTTTTCTTCAAGGATTAGGAGGGAAAGAGTTGGCTTCATTGACAGCGTGATTGCCATGCACGAAGACCCTTAGCACCCACTTAAAAAGTAGCATATGGCAGCATATAGCTGTAATGCCAGCACCGGAGAAATGTCTATCAAAACTGTAATAAGCCTCATTTGGTGGTGCATATCTTTAATCCCAGCACTTGGGAGACAGAGGCAGGTAGATCTCTGTGAGTTCGAGGCCATCCTGGTCTACACAGTGAGTTCTAGAATAGCCAGGGCTATTTCGAGAAACCCTTCCTGAAAATAACAACCAGCAAGTTGTAGTGAGATGGCACCTTACACCTTACAGAACAGCCATCTTGAAAACAGAAAGTTATGTTTCCAATGGGGACATTGGAATCTGAGGATCCTGTTAGTGAGGGTGATGAAAATTGTGTGTTTGCTATATAACACAACATAGAGGCTTCTCAAGAAACTTAAAAGTTGAGCCACCAAACAATCCAGCAGTTGGGAATGTAGCCAAAATAACTGAAAATAGGATTTCACAGAAGTACTTCTACATCCCACATTAATTCACAATTGCAACATTATTTATAATAGCCAAGAGGTAGAAGCAACTTCAATGTCCATTGATAGATAAATGGATACAAATGAAACACTGCTCAGTCTCACAAAGAAAGGGCTTTCCGTGTACTACAGAGTAGAGACATCTCAGAGATAGTGTCTTCAATGAGACAAGCTAGCACAGAAGAAAAGGCTGCATTTGATTCCACTTGCATGAGGTAGAGACAGACAGCTGAGCTGTGGTTGCCAGGGGCTAGGAAGAGGAGGAGGAGGGAGTTGGTTAGTGGGTAACTTAGTCTGTTTGGGCTGCTGTCACAGAAAACCTCAGGCTGGGTAATGAGCAGAAATTCATTGGCTTGCAATCTGCGGGGCTGAGAAATCAAAGGTCATAGGAGCCATTGAGCGGGTGAAATTCTTGATGCATTATGCTATGATAAAGAATAGAAACAAAGTCCCCTGGATGGGGAGGCCTAGTGGCACTCAGAGGAAGGATAGCAAGTTACCAAGAAGAGACTCGATACTCTAAGAGCATATATAAGGGGAGGAGGTCCCCCTCAGTCACAGACATAGGGGAGGGGAGAAGGGGGGAAGCGCAAGGGAGGGAAGAATGGGAGGATACAAGGGAAGGGCTAACAATTGAGATGTAATATGAATAAATTAATAAATAAAAAATATATTGATAGAAAAAAGAATACAAACAAAGAAAGGGAGGGATTGGGAGGAGAAGGGGGACTAAGGGGGAGAAGGTGGAGAGGGAGAAGAGGGAAAGTAGTAAGAGTTAAACTCTCTCTCTCTCTCTCTCTCTCTCTCTCTCTCTCTCTCTCTCTCTATTCTTTGTGAGTTTCACATTAAGTACCCCAAAACCACTCATCTCCTCTTCCCTTCCCATCTGCCCTCTGCCTTTGCAACTTCCCCCAAAATAAAATAAAAATAAAAAAATAAGTTGTCCCTCTATGTTATCCTGACCCCATCTTTGCAAAAATTCCCAAGTTACTTCCTTTTTCAGTTCTTTCTTTGCTCCAGCCGAATCTTCATCTCTCCTACACCTCTTCCCGTGGCTGTATCCCCAGGCTTCTCCTAACTCCTCCTCCCATGGCTGGCAGGGAGTCCAGCCTTATTCTCTCCCCTGCTCAGTGATTGGCTATAAGCTGCTTTATTAACATATCAGGGGGACAATTGAGGAGCAGTGTTTACACAACATTGAGACAAGAGATTCTTAGACCAAGGCTTGCAATCAGATATGGGGCGGGGTGGTGGTGGGGGACAGAAATCAGCATTTGAATTACACAATAACCTTATGCCAACAGAGGGCCCTTGCATGGGGCCACTGTCAGGTCTGGTAAGGAGTGAGCCAGGGACAATCATCAGACAGGGAGCTAGCCTAAGATGATCACCCATCAGGTACTATGCAGGCCTGGGGAGCAGACCATGCCCAAGATGACCCTGTCTAGTGCTATACTGCATGAGAGGGGCATAGCATTCCTGAGACCACTGCTGAGACAACTCAGAGACTCTGGCCTACTAAGAGGAATGAGTAAGTGGTGGAGAGAGAAAGAGAATGTGGACACAATGAAGAGAGGCAGAACTGGAGACTCAAGGGTAGTGAGGAACAGCCCAGTGTGAGTAGCCGGTGATGCCACTTGAGACCATGGTGGGGTCCACGGCCCTGCAGCAGCAAGGATCTGTTACCACCAAAGGCCAGGCAGACATCCCCGGTCTGAGCTGCCACCCAGGGACATGTTGCTATCTGAGGGCTGTGCAAAACTGGCCCTACCCCTCACCTGGGCATCATGGGAGAGCTAGCTTTGAGGTCATGAGACCAGGAGAGCTGACCCTCCCCCTATCCGGCTGCAGTACTCAGGAGAGTGGGCCCTACACATTGTGGGAGTTGCAGGGGAGTCAGTCCAAGAGTGTGAGTGTGGGAGAGCTGGCCCTACTACTGTCTCCCAAACAGTGATATAGATAAGGGAGAGATGCCCTCTTTCCCCCACTCTCCCCTCCCCTACCTGTGGCAGGTGGGAGACCTGGCCCTGGGGTCAGGAGAGTAGGAGAGTTTTGTTCTGCCCCTCACCAGCTGCATTACTCAGGAGAGTGGGTCCTGCACCTCACCAGGGCAGCACGGTAGAGCTAAACCTGGTGACCACTATGGGGGGCGAGCCAGCGGGGGATGAGCATGGGAGAGCTACCTCCACCTCTTGTCCGCTGTGGGGTGACATGGACAAGGAGGAAATCTTCTCCATTCCCATTCGCCCTCACCACTGCAGGTGGGCAGGAGAGCTGGTCCTGGGGTCATGAGAGTGGAGGGACTGCCCATGCCCCTCACCAGCTGCAATATTTGGGACAGTGGGTCCTGCACCTTGCCCGGGCGTAAGCCAGTCCAATGGCCAAGAGTGGGAGATCTGGCAGGCTGGCCAGCTCAGATACCTCTCCGGCCCCGATCCAGGGTTTTGAATTGGCCCATCCCAAAATCTACTCCATCTACGAACTGCTGACATGCATGAAGAGATCAACACTACAAGAGCAGAGCGTCTCTGTGACACAGCGCAACAACAGGATATCTGAGAGGAGTCCCAGTGAGGTTCCGGTATTGGCAGAACAGCAGAAGCCAGAGACTCAAAGCAGACCAATGTGTCATTGCGATGGACATTTGCAAGCAAAGAAGTGTAACAGAAGGGTATGTATACTGCGGGGCACACTGTGATACACTACAGCTTCTGCAAGGAGGTTTCTTGTTCTGTGGTGCAGGGTGTGGGAAAGGGGTTGGAAGGGTGGAGGATGGGTATGAGGAGAGAGGAAGATCAGTGGGATTCGGGTACATGGTGTGAAATTCACAAAGAACTATAACAATAATTTATATTTGGGAGTGCTTTCCTATTCACCCACTCTGCTCCCCAAATAAATGACACAGAGACTTCATAGACTTATTAATAAGCTTTAGGCTCAGTAGCTGGGCAGATATGCATTTGTACTAATCCCCCTATGTTAGTCTTGTGCCCCACGCTACATGCCATATTGGACCTGTATGGATGTTTCTATTCCATCAAGCCATGTCTTTCTCTTCCTCTCTCCTCTCATTTTTCTTCTTCTCTCTTCTTCCTTACCTCGTTGTCCCTGCTGAGACCCCAAGCCTGAGAATGGAAGCCCCGCCTACTCTCTCCTGCCCAGCTACAAGCTGTCCAGATTCTTTATTAACCAACTGGAGAAAATTGGGGAGCAAAATTTATACAATATTGATCAATATACATGACAATGCACTTGTATGGACTGTAACCAGAACTTGGAGCCCAGAATTCAGCATTTGTGTGTATAGAGCACCAGACCAACCCCTAATATTTCCCCCTTTTTGTCTAAATAAAAAGGCTCTTTCTTTTTACAGTAAGAGCAATTATGAAAACTATCATGTAAAAATTATAGTTGCAAAGTCTAGTCCATTTGTATTAGAAAAATTAGGAGAAATTACTCTACTATCTACCCTGTCTTGGTGAGTGCTGTACCCAAGTTATTTTCTATCATAGTTTGTAGTTATCAACCTAAAAATCTATTTAGATCTAAATATATCTTTTAAAACATTTTTTAAAATTCTAAACAACTTAAGCTTAGTTGTGAGACGATAACTATCTAGTCTTGAGCCTCATCAGAGACCCGAGAAAGGTAAATATTACCCGAGTAAACAGGAAGTGCAGAGCAAGCAGCTTCCTAAATATAGAAATGGCAGATACCGTGGGGTCTGGTGGCCCTTTAACAGACTGGAGTTAGTCAGACTTCACAGCCTCACTTTACCTCCTGCCTTGAAATTTGGCTGCTCACAATGTGTGCTCCCAAGACTGTCATCTGCTACCTGTACCAGCACCACACAGATGGGTGCCATGCCTCTAAACCTCCAAAACTGGAAGCTAAATAAATATTTGCTTATCTTGGTTACACCGGGTATTTTGTTCTAGTAGTCCCTCACTGACTAGAATACTCAACAATATTTTCAATTGATGATGATTATTTGGATATAATCTGATTGTAAATTGAAGAGCAGCACATGTGCTGTCACAATGTTAATTAAATTCCTAACATGAGTTGTTTGGGGGACAAATTAAAGCCACAGTAATGAACAATGCAAGATTAGGGTAGTTCTGGAAACTACCTGGGCGTGACAATCTGTATTGTGTTAACAATACATAGTTGTGTGCTTGTAAATTGTTGGGTGTGTGACATGTGTGTGTACATGCACAAAACTGACTAATAGGCAATACATTTACCTTAAGTTATTTATAATCCATGTGTACTAGTTTCTTTTCTGTCGCTGTGATAAAATACCCTGCCAAAAATTAACTTATGGGAGGCGGGCATGATGGCCCATGTCATTAATCCTAGTACTTGGGAGGCAGAGGCAGGCAGATCACTGTGAGTTCAAGGCCAGCCTGGTCTACAAAGTGAGTCCAAGACAGCCAAGGCTACACAGAGAAACCCTGTCTCAAAAAAAAAAAAAAAAAAAAAAAAAAAAATCAGCTTACAGGGAAAAGTGTGGGACCGTAATGTCCCCAAGCTGTGGAGGAAGGGTCAAGCAAGCGTCAACTGGGGATTCCTCAGACATGAGGACAGCAGGAGCTGGCTACCTCCTCCCTTCCAACCTGGTGCCATAAAGCCAGGTCCCCCCACCATCAACCCTAGCAAGAATTTATTACCCTGACAGTTACCACCACACTTTACTCCTTGTTTGACCTTGTAAGGTCCCATCCACCTACTCAACAGCCCCTGAATATGCAGGTGAACCATGTTCCAAACCCCATGGCCGATGGTGCACAGCCGCACAATCCCTGTCCCAGAGACCCTGGCCACCTCCCCAGGGGCACAAATACCCCTCCCCCAATAAACCAAACCAGCTCTCCGAAGCTGTTCCTGGGTGTGTTTATCACCCACGCCCAGCTACGCTTCCCTCCCTCCAGTCCAGCTCAGCGCACAAGCAGCCTGGCACCCTGAGGGGGAAGCCGACACCACGGAGTAGCAGAAAAAGAGTTTGTTTTGACTTAGGGTTTCAGAGGAGTAAAGTCCACCATGGCGGGAAGACACGGAAACTGTCAGGGAAGTCACGTGGCAGGTGCAGGACCCTCGCTGATCACTTCACATCCATGCGCAGGACTCAGAGGGAGCACAGCAGGGCCTAGCTAGAAAACCTCCAAGTCTGCCTGCAGCAGTAAAGCACTTCCTGTACCAAGACTCCATCTCCTAACAGTTTCATAGCCTTCCCGAACAGCGTCATCAGCTGGGACAAAGTGTTCAGACATGTGAGTCTATGAGAGGGGACACTCATATTCAAAATACAGCACTGTCCAATGGAGAGAGTGTTGAAAACATTGAAAAACACTTAGTACTTAAATAAATCCTTCTTTCATCTTCCAAGTAATTTGTTCAGGGTGAGAGCAAGCAACGCTGCCTGGTCTACTCACAGACCTCAGGAAAAAGAGCCTTGCAAACCTCTCCTGATTAATAAACAGGAACCGTATTCATACTAAATGTCTTCCACACCCAGCTAAGACTGAGGTGCCATCTTGGTTCTGAGCCACCTGTCTTTAGTCTTCCTCCGTGACTCTGTTGCCTCCCAAAGTTGACCAAGCCAGTCAGATTTCTATTAAGAATTTAAAATCTGGAAACAAAAATGTAAATCGTAGCTTGCTGGGTCTTTGACAGTCTACATGAAAATCGTTTAGGACTGAGCCAAGTCCAAAATGGTGCAGAAAAAAGAGGAGCTAGAAGCCGTGACAGAGGCAGTGTGATCCCACACAAGCACTGACTCCATTCTTGCAGGTGTGGCTTCTGCAGTTTGAATGTGATGTGGCGGCATGTGGGGATATTTTTGGCTTATGTTTTGTCTGTTTGATTTTTGTCTTGTCTAGTGTTCTTCTAAGTTATCTTGCTTAGCTCCTGGATCTGTGGTTTGATGTCTGTCATTAGCCTTGGCTTATCCCAAAGCATTATTATTTCATTTTTTTTTTATTCTTTTCCTCCTCCTCCTCCTCCTCCTCCTCCTCCTCCTTCTTCTAGGAATCCACAACTTGTGTACAGCATATTTTGATATTTTTCCATAGTTCTTAAATGTTCTATTCTGCCTTGTCATCTTTTTTATGTTTCATTTTAATTTATAAAGTTTCCAAGTGACCAGTTTTCAGGCTCCCTGACCCCAGTTCTTGGCCATGCTAGCCTGTGGATGAGCCTATCAAAGGCAGTCTTCATTTTTTGCTAGCGTTTTATTCGTAGCATTTTTTTCTTGAGTGCTTCATGGAGTCCAATTTCTCTGCTTAAGTGCTGTTTATTTTTCTCCACTAAACTCTTTAACGTATTAGTCACAACGATTTTAAATTCCCTGTTTGATCACTCTGACTTCTCTGTCATGTCTGAATCTGGTTCTGATGGTTGCTTTGTCTGTCCACACTGCTTTCCTCTTACCTTTCAGGATATTTATGGTTAAGGGTTGAAATGGGAACATATTTACAGGTAATAGGAGCTGAGATAAAAATGTATCTGAGAAATCAACTTAAATGAATTGTCGACGGTCACTAAGCCTTGCGGCTTTTAGGCCTGGGGTGATGTACATAATAATAGAGCAGAAATGTGTGCTTGAGCAAAGTCACTCCCTTTCTATCCAGGAAGGAGAGGGGGCGGGGAGAGAACACGAAAAAGAGTGGGGGCTCCCAATACACTCTTCAAAGGCAAATGGTGCCCCATGCTCTGAAGCAATGACTCTCAACCTCCCTAATTCTGACTCTTTATTACAGTTCCTCATGCCGTGGTAACCCCCAAACATCAAATTATCTTTATCGACACTTCATAACGGTAACTTTGCTACTGTTAGGAATCATAATGTAAGTATCTGTGTTTTCCAGTGCTCTTAGGCGACTCCTGTGAAAGGGTCAACGGGTTGAGACCCAGACGTTGAGAACCACTGCTCCCAACACAACCAAGCCTATGGTACGTGAGCCTTCAGGAAACATTTTCTGATGCAAACTACAGCTTTTCTCTTCAGAAAGGAGCCAGCCTTTTCAAAAGCTTCACGTGTCATGATTTAAAACACAGGTCTCGCTTCCTCCACATCCTGAAGGCTGAACTTTGACTTCTGTCTTTATGACTTTGTGAGATTCACCATATTACAAATAAATCCATCTTTTCTTTACTTGTCCTGAACAATGAACCATGCAGACAAAAGATTTGTGGGTGTAGTTCATTGCCCTGCCTGAGTCACAGCTCCCTCAATTGTATAAACAGGGTTGGGGTAAAATAATTTTAAAATCTTTTTTGTTGTCGTTGTTGTTGTTTTGTTTTGTTTTTTGAGACAGAGTTTCTCTGTGTAGCTTTGGCTGACTTGACTCACTTTGTAGACCAGGCTGGCCTTGAACTCACAGGGATCAACCTGCATTTGCCTCCCAAGTGCTGGGATTAAAGGCATGTGCCACCATGCCTGGATTAAAACCTATTAAAGTTCTAGCGATAACAATTTGTACTAAAAAAGGTAGCATGATTTATTGAACTATTCCGCTTTAGATTACTGGTCATTTCCTATTGTCAAATGTGTCTTCACTATAAGGAAAGGTAAATGATTATTAGTAAGAAGGGAAAAAAAATAAGTAGCCTTTGAAACTGGGTCAGAAAGAAACTTCCCAGTAACCAAGAATGCTGTGGCCATACCAGTTAGAACACGTGACAGCTGACTGTATAAACTCTATTTCGTTGGTATGCTATCAATCATTAAGCATTTTCATTACAAACACATTGCTTTTCAGTGCAGAAGCCTGTACACGGTAGGGCAGCACTATAATTGAACTAAATCCCCAGCTCCCGGCATGTTCACTGCAAGACAGCCCAAACCATCTACTCTAAGTCACTTGTTCAAAACAGAATTAAAGCATCAGTTCTAACATTAGTTCTGTCTGCCTGGCGTCCTGCTTCTCTCTGTGACTACCAATCCACTTAGTGTGGAAACTGATCTTTTCCCAACTTCAAGTGTTTCCCGTCACTCATAGAAGCCCCACACCCTGTAGAGACCTGAAACCCGGCAGGTAAATCAATCTGAGTACTTCCTTGAATCCTTCAGACTCGAATCTGTGGAGCTACGGAAGTCCTTCTTCTTCTGGGGACTTCAGGTTGCCTCACATGGAGCCGCAGGGGAGGAACCAAGGAACTGGAGGCGGGATGCAGAACCAGATGAGAAGGAGAGTCCTCACAGAGTCTGTGTTCTGGAGGTTGGCGGGCCTCCCGCCCTTCTCCGTGGGTGGGGTCTGTGTTCTGGAGGCTGGTGGGCCTCCCGCCCTTCTCCGTGGGTGGGCTCTGTGTTCTGGAGGCTGGCATGGGTGGGTACATGTCTCATTCCCAGCCAAGATGCCTATGTGATATAGAAGCTGATGGAATGGGCTTTTATTTTGTTCAGGGCTGGTTCTTAACACCTAAAGTGTTATCGTCCAGCATAAGCAGAAAGTCAACAGAGAAATACCTCAAGGGACTCTTCTGCAAAATAGCAAAGAGGACGGACAGTAAGTTAAAGAAGACGGGACTTAGAAATGAAAACTCCAAGGCCCTTCCCATTTGAATTATGTAGTCTTATCTGCTCTGTACCATGAAAGTGTCTATAAATGCAGATCTCTGTCACTGGACTGACTTATAGAAAGAATAAAATAGAGTTCATGAAGTGCTTACAACTTCTAAAACACTGCTATTGGAGTAGAGTATAGATCATGCATCACTTTTAGGACCAGTGCCTTGAGACTTATTTCCTATTACCACTGACGTTCAATTTCTTCTTTTGTAAAATGGGGGTGTTATTGTTTTAGGGTAGCTCATGGTTTAACCTAAGGTGAACCTATTAGATAATTAAAGACTGCCAGCCGCTGAGCATTCTTTGTGAGAGTTAACGTGTATTTGTGGTATTGTGGGGCAGAGAGCAGAGAGGTTCATATAGAAATATTGAGGAGCAAAACTGCCTTCATCTTAGCTACTGTTCTATTGCTGTGAAGAGGCATGGAGACCAAAGCAATTCCTATAAAAGAAACATTTAATTTGGGAGGCTTGCTTACAGTTTCAGAGAGTTGGTTCATGATTATCTTGGCAGGAAAAGAGCAGCAGGCAGCAGGCAGGCAGGCATGGGGTTGGAGAAGTAGCTAAGAGCTTTCCATCCTGATCCACAGGCAGCAGCAGTCACAGAGAGACTGGGACTGGTGTGGGCTTTGGAAACCTCAAAGCCCAACCCCAGTGACACGCCTCCTTCAACAAGGCCACACCTCCTAATTCTTCCCAAACAGTTCCACTCCCTGGTAACGGCCACTCAAATGAGCCGATGGGAGCCATTCTCATTCAAACCACTACACCTGCTGATGTGACTTTATTCTAAAGGGAAGTTAATCCCTTAAATCCCCCCCAGCCCCACTCCACCCCCACCCTCCCCCCACCCCCACATCCCACACAGAACAAGGTACAGGATGAGACTGAGGAGTGGCTTTATCATTCTTCTCAATAGTGCTCTATAGAACCTACACTTTTGGTGATGTCGTCACATGATTACTTCCCTGTAAGGTAGAAATAACATTAAACACTTGATCTTGCTAAGAGCAGAAGAATTTCTGGCCTATTCCTTCATTCCTTCAGGAAGCTAAAGTGGCAAACAAAATCTTTACACTACCACACATTCAGGACAAAACATTCATGTACGTCAACTCACGTCATCTACATCTTATGCTCACAAATAACCCTATCATATCCAGCACAAGTTTTATGCTATTTATATTTTATTAAACATGCCACTAATGTTTGGTGAGTGTTCGTCTTGCTCATGATTCTGGTACTATCCCTGAATTATGTAAGTACTTACACAAAGAAACCCTGTCTTGAAAAAAAAATCAAACATCCACTTTAAAGCCAGGCATGGTGGCAGCACTCCATGGACAAGGACAAGAAGTTTGCGGGCTTGAGGCCAGACCAGGCTACAGAGACCTTGTCTCCAAAACCAAAATCATTTAATTTAAACAGGAATTTCAGAAATGGGTTCCCTCTCTTTTCCTCCACAACTTGTATGTAGCATATTTTGATATTTTCCCGTGGTTTTCTAATATTCTATTTTGCCTTATCATCTCCCAGCTTCTGCTTCCCAAGTCCTAGGATTAAGGGTAGAAACCACTATGCCCAGGTTTCTCCCCCTTTTATTGTTTTAAAAATGTATGCACATGTGTTCTGGCTGCATGTATGTGTATGTACTATGAGTGTGCCTGGTGCCTTAATAGGTCAGAAGAAAGCATCAGATGAGAACTTACGGATGTTTATAAGCCACCCTGTGGATGCTGGGAACTGAGCCCAGGTCCTCTGCAAGAACAAGAACCCGTAACCATCTCTCCCACCCTCGTAGTTATGTTTAGCCATCCTACAAGGTAACTTCTACTCATTCTAATGCTATGTCCACGTGCTCCCCAACAGCTCTGGGTTGACAGCACTGTATTAGTTCCTGTGAGAGTGGGAGTTGCTGGAACTGTGGGGTGAGTACAAGTGACTGGTCGGACAGTTGGCTACACTCCTGGCAGTTCCATTTAACAGTGGGGAAACTGAGGAATGGGGCGGTTAACAATCTGGTCCATCTGAAAGGGATGGTCTGTGGGGTGGAGGGGGGGGTGTGTCAACAAATGTCTATGAGCAATCCTGAGAGCACTGCCTGCCGCTATTGAGTGCCAGCCACTTCAGTTTCTGCAAAGCAGCGACTGTTACTGGACTTTCACAGAAGGGGAGGAGCTGGTAAACACGGAGAACTAACTTCCCTAACGCATTTTGTCTGCTTCATGACAGAGCTGACTGTTACATCAACACGCAGCTGAGTCAAAACCTCCGCTTTTGACAGAGCCAGAAGGCCTAGCACTATTGAACCACTGCTGGGAGCAAAGGGAAAGGGTCATTGAGCTTAGCAAAATGGAGCACAGATTTGAGAGGAGGAGGAGGAGGAGGAGGGGAAGGAGGAGGAGGGAGAGGAGAAGGGGAAGGAGGAGGAGAAAAATACCTTAGAGATCAGTCTATCACAGCCCATGGCAACAGCCACAGGAGGAGGGCAGAGGCTTTTCTTGTATTTTTATAACTACATATATGTCATTTAAAAGGAGTTCAAAAGGAGAACAACCACATTGCTAAATTCAGTGCTGACAAAGCATGCTCCCCTTCCTTTCTTTGCAGTGCAGCAGGCACCTCATCCATGCTGACACTACCACAAGTGCAGGTTGTTACTCCCTACTGTAGCTTATTAAGGGAAACTATGACATGTTTTTTCTGAATGTTTCTAAACACGCAGTTTTCTTCTTCTCAAGTGAAGAAAATCTCCTGATTTTGGGTAGAAACCAATAAAGCAGACAAACTATGTAAAATATCCTAAAGAATCCAAAAAAGTAGTGTGCTTAGAACTTCTAGAAGGGTATTCCAGAAGAGTATTTTGTTTGGGAGAATTTTTTTATGACTGGAAATATTTTACCCAAATGCATATAGTTATAACTACCGTCAAATAGTTTAAGATATTCAAAGAATTAAGCAGAGACAGGGTTTTAAAGACAATCATAAAATATCATGAGAGCATGATGGCAGTAATAAAACCACGGAGAAATTTAAATTATAAATAAGGTTTATGTAGCTTTGGGGATCCACAACTTTAGTATAATAAAAGGAGCAAGCAATATTTCCTATATGCCATCATGGTGAAATGATTTTCCTGAATAATTTAATCCTCACCAACTCCATAAGGCTGTACAGCAACCTCATCTTGCCAGGTCGGAAACCGAAGCCGAACAGAGTTAGGTTCCACGTTCAGGCTCAGAGAGGTTGGCCTGGTCTGGTTACACATACAAGGTAACCCTGAGCCCAGGTTCTTAGTCCCTTCGGTGAGCTTCCTCTTTCAGACCTGACTTGCTGGTCAGCACCAAGGAAAAAGTCCACCTAGCAGGCAGGGACATGGCCCAGTTGGGAAGGAGATTGCTGCGCAAGCTTAAGGGCCTGCCTCAGCACCGAACCAGAAGTTGAGCATCATGCTTTGTGCCCATAAGACTCCCCTGGAAAGCTGTCGATGGTGGTGGGGCTGGAGAGGCTGATGGGGCTAGCTGAATTGCTGAGTTCCAGATTCAAGGACATTTTCTAAAATAATAATGATGATGATGATGATGGTGTGGATAAGCTAGGCATCATGGTGCACACCTTTAATCCCAATACTGAGGAGGACGAGGAAGGTAAGGAAGCTGGGTCAACATAGTGAAATCAAGGCTGGATAGGGATACGCAGTAAGAACCTATCTCAAAAAAAAAAAAAAAAACAAAAAGAAAAACAAAACTAGCCAGCAATAGGACACATGCAAACATACTCAATGATGACCTATTATTACCACATGCAAGTATACAATATGTCTATACACACACACACAGAGAGAGAGAGAGAGAGAGAGAGAGAGAGAGAGAGAGAGAGAGAGAGAGAGAGGAGAGAGAGAGGAAAAGAGAGAAGAGAGAGAGAGAGGAGACGAGAGAGAAGAGAGAGAGAGAGAGAGAGAGAGAGAAAGTAGATCCAATGAGAGAGAGAGAGAGAGAGAGAGAGAGAGAGAGAAAGTAGATCCAATGTGATGCAACCTGGCCAAGAAAAGACTAGAAACAGCTCTTAATTTTCAAATCGAGTTGGCCTGGCCTGGCCTGTCTTCACTCTCCCCGAGTCTCTAGGGAGCTTGGGGGCCACATCTGTAGCTGATGTTTCCTTTCTACTGTCACAGAGAGCAAAGTCCAGGCAAGTGGAGCTTAAAAACTGGATTCGCATCATTCCAGCTGCTTTGTTACAAGTACACACGGCCACTTCAGAAATTCTTGGAATAGTCTGGTACACTAAATGCCAATCAAAACCCTCAATTCTAAGAAAACTGATGTGTGCTGTTCTGGCCTCAATAAGTTTTCAGAAATGTGGTGATTCTGGCTTGTATTTTCTCCAGCAGCTCGCGGAAGTGAGAATTGATGTGTGCACCTTCCTCTTCTCCTCAGCTCCCTCCACCTCTTACTCTGCAGGCCAGCATGCCAGGGCATAAGAAAAGGATGGAGTGGGACCAGCCCCACACAGCAGGCTCTCACAGTGTGGTGCGTGTCTAACCATGCCACCCACAGCTAACCACCTTCAAGGTCACAAGCAGTTCATACAAGTCAGCTGGGGCGTGATACAGGAATCCCAGTATAAACACACAGGTGATATTTTAGATATTAAGTGCTCGAGGAAACTTTATAATATGATGGTGCAGGAAAAATTTATTAGTGTGTGCTTTTAAAAGCTTTCAACAGTAAGTCTGCTGCTAGTCCTGGGGAGAGGGCCCCGCTGACGACCTTTCTCTCCATCAGAGGCAGCTGCTCTCGGATGCTGGGATGGGTCCTGAAGTGCTCCAAGGCGTTCTCCTGGATGAGCTTCCACATCCAGACTTTCTGCTGCTTCTGCCTCTTGGTGACCAGCTCCCCGCTGCTCAGCATCAGGTCTTGAAATTCTCTCATTGCATCCCACACTTCACTGATGCCCTCTCCACTTCTGGCAGAAATGCGCATTACCTGTTGAGAAGACGGAACCAGAATTGTTATTTCATGGGAAATCTGAGATCTGCCAATTAATTCTTACAGGTGGTGGAAACAGATGAAAGACCAAAATGAGGCGTCACTGCTCTGTGAAAGCAAACATGCTGGCAAACATAGCAGCAAGCGCCTCAGAAGACCAATGGTGTGGCAGAAGGAAGACATCAATCTAAGGCCTAACTCTTCAGCCCAGACAGTTATTTTAACTTAGGGCGGCTCAGATAATCCCAGGGGACTCATCTGCTCATGGGATGAGCAGAGGCAATGGGAGGGACGGCTCCCTGAGGCCTGAGTGAAGCCAAGCGAAAAAGAGCTCCATTCCCTGTCTAGTCAGTGCAAGGCTGAGTAAGCAGCCAGCACCTCCATGGACAAGATGGCGTTGGCCCCACACAGGAGTCACTGGAGAAGGCAGCAGTAAGAAAGAGCCCACTGCTCTCATGCTGACCATGGCTTACTCTGTCCCAACATGGCGTCCTCCTACAGAGAGGCTGCCAGCGTCAGCGGACTGCATTGCTTCTTCCTACATCATTTTTCTTCCTTTCCTTAGCTTACTGAAAATCCTGTGGCTGGAAGCATCACATCCCAAGCCTTTGCTCTGCTGCCCAGATCCTAACATGATCAAACCATTAAGTGCTCCCTAACCTTAAGGACAGTTCCTCTCAGGATGGGCCTCCTATTACTCTCAAATGGTTTACACCAAGTGTTGAGCAGTCTTATCTGCTACCTCACTCTAGCTTTTGACATGGTGTGGTTGAAATATTATATTTAAAATCAGTGCTACAAACTTTGGCTTTGTCATATTTTCAAAGTGTAGTGTTTACACTGAAGCAAAGGCTCATCGTGTGTCCGGCCTAGCCCTGCACCCTCTCTCCTACGGTGCACAGGCTACTCTGTGAAAAACAGAAAGGTGTACAAGCCAACCTTTGGTCTCCAGACTTCTGAGCGCCTGCGGAGCAACTTCAGGGCACTCACGTACTCTGCTTGGATCCTGCGGGCTGGCACGACCAAGTCTCCATCAGCTTTAGTTATAACTACCAGATCTGCCATCTCAATTATACCCCTTTTGATGCCCTAGAGAGAACAGGAGAGCGTGTTTACCAGAGACATCCCGTTTACTCTCGACTAGAATGAGAACAAGACAACCAGTAGATGCTGTAATTTCAAACTCACACTCTATACAGTTTTTCTGTATCTTCCTAAGTTCCATGTGCCAGGAATAAAAATTATTTGACAAAAATTACCTAGATGTACCAGCTCTTGGTATTATGAAAGTCATCTGTAATATCCCTTCCAAATTTAGAGACTAATTTCATGAAATATATCCAGATGTTGAGTAAATAGATGATCAAGACAAAACCTGACGGTGGCAGGAGGCAGCTCACAGCAGCTCATGGAAGTAAAAGGCAGCTGCCCAGTTCACAGGAAGTAGGAACAATGGTAAATTACAAGCTACTCAAGTAGCCCAAGTACAGGGAAGGGAAATGATTTGATCAGTAGCCCACTAAGTAGGTAAGGCAAAGTGAGAGAATAAATCAAGGTGACAGTGACATATGACCACTGCCTGGATTGGATGAGCAAAGTTTAACTGTCTCCACCTGAGTCAAGGGGACACACAACAGTGTGGGGGCCCCTCACTGGTTTGGCTCATGATGTGCCAAAGGATGACGAGTCTCAGAAGAATGTACCTCAGCTCCTAGTCACTTCCCAGCTTACGTCCCAGAAAAGGCCACTAAACAGCATGAGGGGACACACCCCTCTCCTGGGACAACGCCTCCCACTCTAGAGGTCTTTCTCCTCGATAAACTCAATGTCCACATGCTTACCCCTTGTTCTTCATCAACAAGAGACAATTAACTCCACGGCCACTGGCTTAGGGTCCTCTGGTGACTGCTGAGCATCTAATACCTTAGTCCCCTGGGTAATGCCCACCAGAGCCAAAAAAGGATCTACCATTTTAACAAATGGACCTTTTCACATGATCAAGGTGTATCTGTCCCCCTCCCACCCACACAGAATCCCCACCCATTGCACACATAGAGACCCCACACACCCACACAGACTTCTTGGGGTGGGTGTATCCCAGTATCGGGTGTTTATTCTTCACTGGGCTAGCCTTTGTCATAAAGCTATGATTACAGAACCTTCTTGAAATTTTGTGAGTTATTCTAATGAATTATTGAACCTGAGAGAAAGCGGGAACTGTCAGCTTTGTAGCCAGTTCCTCAATGGTACACATGGCCTGGAAACCCAGCTGGTGTCTAAACTGGATGGATACCATGAAAATTTGAGCTGGCTAACGAGGAGATGACGGGCTGAGGGAGTGCTAGCCTCTTACACAG
The DNA here is from genome assembly GCF_903995435.1 of Acomys russatus. Lineage (NCBI taxonomy): Eukaryota > Metazoa > Chordata > Mammalia > Rodentia > Muridae > Acomys > Acomys russatus. The sequence goes on from NC_067162.1 coordinate 6,092,804, forward strand.
TGTGTAAACTACACAGTGATACTGCATGGATTCTTTTTGAGCCAAGTGTTCTACAAACACACTTGATGCTGTGGTCCCTCTGGGCCAAAGCCCTCCCTCGATTCCAGTCTCTTCCATGCTGAACAGGAAGAAGTTTAAGTTGTATGAATAGCTCAGAGTCACATCTTTTATTATTGTCAGTTGAGAAAAAAACATGAAGAGAGAATCTGTTCTTCATACACTGTCTTCAAGTTATTTTACACCACCACACTGCACACTTGCACTTCTGAGCTGTAACCTGAGAGTGGGGACGCGGAAGCCATTACCTGCAGCTCATCCCCTCCTGCTGGTGGCAGCAATAAAACAAACATGTCAACCATGTCAGCAACAGCAAACTCCGACTGCCCCACACCTAGAATTTTAAATCACAACTTTATTGAAAATATTCACTTCTTATTCTTTCTTCAAAGTTACTGGCTCATCTGCATTCTACCTCATTCAATTCCTCATCTTCATGCTTTTGACTAAGTTGCTGACACGCCGTCCTTTGCTCGCTTGACCAAAGCTTTGCATGGAAACCTTATAGACTTCCATTCTCTGCTACCCTGAAGCTTTCTCTTGGCTTCTCCTTCATCAGCAAGTGGCTTGAACACTGATTCTAGTCCTAAAGCATGTCTACCAAATATGTCCATCTCTTTATGCCTTTTCACCTTTATTCCCACTCCGCAAACCCCCAATTATCTCCTCTTTAAGCATGCTTGGAGAGATCTCTTCATTGCAGACAAGTACCACTGAAGGGTCTCATAAGCCACTCCCCCCTAGGGAGCTGGAGAGATGGCTCAGAGGTTAAAAGCACTTGCTGCTTTTGCAGAGGACCCAGTTCTGTTCTTAACACCACCTAGTGGCTCACAACTCTAGTTCCAGGGGATACAACACCCTCTTCTGGCTTCTGTGAGCACCAGGAACACATGTAGTACGCAGACATACATAAGGCAAAAACCTATACACACAATAAAATAAATTTTAAGCCAATTCCTAAATGTCTTCTGTCAGTTTCCTCCATGGATTTTCACTGTGGCAGCCACATCACAGAGGAAACTAAGGAAGTACATCCCAGCTTTCCCCCACCCCACTCTGTGGACAAACAGATGCCAACACAGCCTTAGGGAGGCGCCCACTCTGCAGTTTCAATGTGAGCAGTACTCCATTCCATCCCCTTTCCTGAACTCTCACTCCTCCTTGAAATCAAGCCCAACCCAATTCAAAACCAAAAACACCCAGAACGGAACAAACAATGGGGGAGGGGGCAGGAGAGAAGGAGAAAAGGAAGGAAGAGAGAAAGAGAGAGAGAAAGAAACAAAATTTTCACAGCTTCTTCAACCATATTTCTTACTTTCTCTTTATGGTCAAATTTTTGGGAAACTTTTTGTTGTTTTGTTTTTCGAGACAGAATTTCTCTATGTAGCCTCGGCTATCCTGGACCACTTTATAGACCAGGCTGGCCTCGAACTCACAGAGATCTGCCTGCCTTCACCTCCGGAGTGCTGGGATTACAGGTGTGTGCCACCACGCCCAGCTTGGAAAAGTTAGTGGATGCTCGCTGTCTACGTTTTGACCCATATCCCTAGCTCAGACCCTCACCTGGAAACTCTTTCTTTTTGTGGTATAGACTTTTGGTGCTTATTTCTATCTTTTCGTTTCCTGCCCTCAGCTTAGAGCGTCAGTGTACCAAGTTGGGCCCACATTCCAAGGTCTCTTTTCAGGCAGATGAGCAGTGAGTGAAAGAAAAGCCCAGTAGACGGGGCTCCCAGGCAAGTTCTCTGAAGAAGGCTAGGCCAGCTGGGTGCCCCTCTTCTATCCCCACCTCACATTTCATACTCCCTCTCCTTCCTTCTATCTGGAACCCAGGTGGGACGGTCAGAGCGTCATTACCCACCTTCCAATCATGGGGAACTTTGAGGACACAAACTAAGTGTGAAAGATGCAGAGCGATGCTGGGGCACTCCGGGGAGTGCAGCTGTGGGACACTTGTCCTTAACCACCTGCCCTGGGGCTCCCTTACTTCCAGGACAGCAATCTGCCTCTTATCTGAGTCACTGTTACTGAGTCTCTGGACAAGCAGCAGAATACAACTTTGAGACAGCATGCTTGGCTTTTGAATCACCTCTCCTGCCTCTCCTGCCATCACTGAGGTAACTCTTCCCCCATTCAGACTTAAATGGGGCACTCCCTAAGGCTGGCTTGGACTACTGTTAGGGGCTAAATTAGGCCTGTCTTCCCCTCAAGTCCGCTGTGGAACCCCAGCCCTCAGGGTGACTGTAAGGAGATGGGCTCTAAGGAGGCATGAGAGTGGGGCAATAAGCCAATGGGACGATGCCCTTGCAGGAAGAGGAGACACCAGGGTAAATATGCCTGAGAAGCAGTCATGTGAGGGCACAGCAAAAAGGAGGCCATCTGCAAACAAAGGAAAAGAGCGCAGAAAACTACCCTGCTGCTGCTGCTGGACCCTTGAGTTCCAGCTTCCAGAACTCTTGAGGAGGCAGATGTCTGTGGTCTAAGCCACCCAGGCCACATTATGACAACAATCCTAGCAAACCAATGTGGCTAGTTTCCTTTTTTATCCCCCATTTTCCTTCATTTAACCTAAACCAAATAAATTTGTAACAGTACAAAACTATGAGCCACGTTGATACCGTTAGGTCTGCATCTATTGCCCAGTCTTCTAAAACAGTGTCACCTGACACCTAACAAGCATGTCACAGCGGTGTCCTGATGACTGACTCCTATCATGCGCCTTCTCCTTCCTGCCCTTTTCCATGTCTTTCTTCCTTCCTCATCTCTTATATTTAATCAGCAATAAAGTCCTGCTGACTTCCTGCCACTGCTTCTTAACCCATCGCCTCCTCTCTAGGCCCGGATCTCACTAGATGTAGAACTCTGTGTGCGTTTCTTTCTTTGACTGGCACATGGTCTAGCTGCCTCCCTCCGCCACTACATCTTCCAGTCACTCTTGCTCTGCTGCGGGGTTCCCTCCACATGCACCTGCGGCTTCCCTTCTTCTGCCTTCCCTCTCCCTCTAGAGAAAATAAAAACTCTTTGGCCGGACATGTAAGGAAAACCTGATCCTGGCCACTGCTCCGAGCTCCTCTCTTTGCCAGCAATGCTGCATTTCTCTGACTGAGTCACACGCTCTCACTCAGCATCTGTGCGAATCCCCGGTTCCTCTTACTATGAGCTCCACCCTCTGCCCTCAGGACGTCTTCTTAAATCCCCCAAACACTGGTTTGGGCTGTGTCATATGCATTCATCACAAACTAAACCAAACATTGTCTCTCCACAAGAATGCGAACTGCTTGGTGGTCTCCTTTCTATGCTTTCAATTGCACATGTGCTAAGGATGGAACAGACAGCCTCATAATCCCAAGTTCCCAGCGGCCCCGAGTCTCTTAATGAATGCCGTGGGCGTGAAGTGTGCTTAAGGAGTGCTGCTTTGCTTCTCAAGGTCATGCTAGTGCTTGCCATCCTCTGGCACATAGAACATGTCAACTTGCGCATCAGCTATGCAGACGCACGGCTCACTTTCACACTTTATAGGAAGGCTCCTGCAAGCAGGGAGCACAGCCCACATCCTCACCTTGCCTGTGGGCCATGCCTTGTACGTAATTACACTACACATCTGCTGAATGAACTAAACGAACTCAGTTGTATTCATCTTTAAATAGCATTCATTATAATACCACACTATTTTTATGAGAGAGTATCACACTCACCTACAGTTTCGATAAGAATGATGTCATAGCCCCCTGCTTCACACAACAGAATAGCTTCATTTGTGGTCCTTGTCACGCCTCCTAAAGTCCCACTGGTAGGAGATGGCCTGATGTATGCATTCATATCTCTTGATAGCTCAATCATCCGGGTTTTATCACCTAAGAGGGACCCTAAAACACACACATTTTACAATGAGGGAAGAGCTGTAAGGGCCACTTACCAATCAGTGCATTGCAAGGGGCATGCCTTACGGCATTTCTCCCCAGCCTCAGGTGTGGCTCACATTACTAAGTTCCCCTCCAACCGTCTGTTCTCACACTGGAGTTCTTGCCTATGCACCTCATCCTAAGCCTACTGTACACTGAGGCTAAGCAAAGTGGTTACAGTGGGGAGTCAGCTAGTACCCAGGGAATGGATTGATTGTGTATTTTTTATTTAATTGTCATATTTGAGCAAACATCAAGACTTGAAAATTTGCAGAGAATTAAGCCCTGAAACCATTATTACCTTTTCTGACTTTGCTTTTTTTGTAATTAAAAAAATTAGCTTTTATTATCATTAGTAGTATTAATATTAGTATTTCGAGACAGGGTTTCTCTTGTGAAGTCATGGTTGTCCTAGACTCACTTCGTAGACCAGGCTGGCCTCGAACTCACAGCAATGCTTCTGCTTCTGCTTCCTGAGTGCTGGGATTAAAGGCATGCGCTACCACACCATGCCCAGCTTTAGGTTTTATTATTCTTAATTACATGTATATGTGTATATCTGCGTGTGAGTATGCGTGCACAAGTGCAGGTGCCCTTGGAGGCTGGAGGTGCTCGCCTCTTGTCCTCCTAGAATCAGGGTTACAGGTGCTTGTATAGATACTGGGAACTGAACCCAGGTCCTCTGCAAGAACAGTCAGTGCTCTTAACTACTGAGCCATCTCTCCAGCCCACTAACTTCTTTTTGCCACATAGTTCCATATGAGGAGTGGGGATATTCTTACCTGAATATTTACACCGTACATAAGGGCTTTTCCTTACCACATGAGATGTTAAAGACTGAAATGTTCCTTAAAGGTATGTGCTTTTCTTTTATTAGTCCACATTAGAGCCTTCTAATAGGTACTAATTCTAGGGGACATGCCTACCATATATCTCAATTACCTTATTCACTTCACATGAAACTTTTTCCTAAAATATTTTTATGTGTGAAATCATCGCTCTGGAAGTGCACAATCTACTGTAGCTACACATTACTCTAGGGATCCGACCACACTTGTAACGTCCCATCTGTTAGCTGTAGACCCCAAGGTGGTCTCAGTGCTATCACAAGAAGGCTTATAAATCTAAAGCACGAAGGCAGATGAAGAAACTAATGCTGTTCACACTTGAATTCAGTGCTATCTTGCCAATATACATTAATGTTCTGTTATTAATTACTATTTCAAGCTATTGTTTTATTTTCCTATGGAAAATATTCTAGATGATGAATGTGGAGAGGAAATGACATTCTCCCTTGTATGAAAATTAGGACCATTTATGAAAACCCTTCATTAATTTTCATTTAGCAAAGTTCCTTTGGGTGGTTGGTAGGTTTGGCTTTTGAAGACAGGGTTTCTTTGTGTAACCCTGGCTGTCCTGAAACTTGCTCTATAGACCAAGCTGGCCTCAAATTCAGAAATCTGCCTGCCGCTGCCTCTGGAGTTCTGGGATTAAAGGTGTGTGGCAGGCTCACTTAGCAAAGTTCTTAAACAGTAAATAAACTAAACAACAAACTGACAAGGCTTTAATCTTCGAACTTGAATGTAACTTCATCTACACTTTTTCTCTTCCCCATTTCAGTATCCCTTCCTTTATTATTACAGTGGGCCAACCCCGATGACTTCTCTGGGCCATGTTGTCAATGAAGGGTAACTAGAATTGTCATCTACTTCTCTATGACCTCAGGCCTTTCACATGATTACTGCCTGCAGAATACCACAGCATACAAGCCAAGCACTTTTACTAAATATCTATTATTTATCCCTCAGAGCACACACTACAGTGTGACTCCTTGCACTGCCTGCTTCCCTCGTGAGACATAAATATGGGCAAGGCCAAGAGCATCGTGTCCTTTTCACCTGTTGCCATGGTCCCTGTTGTGCTGGTCCCTCACCTCCAGAAGGCACTCCAGTACCCAGGCAGGGAATGGCTGGGATCTGAGCAGCTTAACTCACAAAGACAGAAAGGGAGGAAAAACAGTTCCTGGGTATTTATAGGAAAGGCTTTATATGTTTTCTTTAAATGGTCCTTAGGGAGCTAAGTTTATATTCATTTTGTCTCTGATGAGCTGCAAATTAAATGTTGAGTGACGGCATGACCTCACATCAGCACATGATTGCTGAACACTGTGCAGTGCAGCATGTTCTGCAGAGGGCTGCAGGGGAACAGCAGTTAAGTTACACAGCCCTTCTAGAGCCTTCTGCTTCACTGGACATGGAATAGACAGATGACAAGCTATAAACAATTGTACTTTTTTCCCTCAAGCTTAATTGAAGAGATGCTGCCACACTGTGAAGATAGCAACAGAGAGGCAAGGCCTGCTGGCGGAACAGAGACGGCAGAAGGGCCTGGCCTCAGGCGTGGCCACCCAAGGGCTGAAACGGGCTGGGCCATTTGAGCAGCCTCAACTCCTGGCACCTCTGACCTGAGTATCCGCAAAGCCACCCACAAGCTGGCCTTCTCTGTGGAACTCAGCACGTCCTAACTAAGTCTCAGAGTTCCCACCTCACTCTGCAGAACAGAAATGGCTCTTTTCATGAGACCAAACCAGCTGGGTAGAGGTCACCCAACTACCAGCTCCCACCAGCTGTCCAGTTAAAAAGTCGGCTGTACTCACCGCCACTGGTGCAAGAAGATGGGTCCACAGCAAGCACTGATAATCTGTGCCCTCTCTCAGTCAGCATTTTCCCAAAATATTCTATAAAGGTTGATTTTCCTGCACCAGGGGGCCCAGACAGTCCTATAGTGGAAAGAGGTCATGTAAGTGTTACAGCTCAGATGGAAAGGTATCCTGGCATCGGGAGCCAAGGACTACCCCAAAGTCACACACACAACAAACCTCACACAAGAGATGTATTGGGAGGGGAAAACACAGGAGGGTGGCAAGCAGCAGAGAACTGAGCAGGAGGTGGGGCTTTATTTAGGGGGTGGGGGGATGGCCTAGTCTTGGTCTTTTGGGGGTTTTGTTGCTGTTTTTCTGTAGGGCAGGGCCTGGTCTTTGTGCCTTAAGAACTTACAGGTCTCCCATAAGTACAATCAGCACCATGACTAGTTTCCTCTAGTTTATGAAAAATCACAGTTTAACATGCATAAAGCAGTGGGTGAAAATCATCTCTTTATCAACTCCTGAGTAACAGTCAGATAGAGAGGAAACAAATCCAAATTTATAAAGTTCACCTCTGCCAATCAAAGCAAGAGTTCCCCTTTGTGCAGACCTCCCTCACCTGCCCTCCTCCCATCACAGTAGCGGATTATTCCACTTGCCCCACTTGGGCTTCTGCCCATTAGAAAAACAATCCACTACTTCAGAAATTGCCAGTGACTGAGAAAGTAATTTCCTACACTAATATTTTTCCTCCTTCTCACTCATAACTTCAAAATCCCCAATAAAAAGAAATCTGAAAAAAACAAAACAACAACAAAGGAACTTGTGTTCAGAAAAGCAGGAAGCCCCTACGTAGAGAGACAGTCGGGCATGGCAGGTAAGGGGCAAACCCTGAGCTGCCAGTGCATCTCATGTGCTGTTTCCGGCAAGTCTGTGGTCTGTACTGTGCCGACCCTCTCCTGGTGCTGTCTTCAGCATTCTCCTCAGTGCAGTAGTTGCTGCATTAAATAATATGGGTCTTTGCATGTTGTTTTAAGCATTAGATGAGATAATGTTTAGTACAGTGTCCCATATACTACATGCCATGAGAGCTGTTCCCAGTCAATAAAGAATATTCAATGTGGGCATTTAACAATCTTCAAGAGTCTATGCAGTGTATGGCAGGCTTAGGCCCTTACTACTTACTATTCATGGCAGGTTTCCATTTTAAGCACCTTTATAGATGCTGAGTAAATCTGTGCTGCTTTTATTTATAATAATGATAAAATAACTGAAGACGAGTTTATCTGGCCTAATCAGGGTAGAATATCCAGAACGCCCTGAGAAGGTGTGTGTGAGTTGCTAAGCAAACAAATCCCTGGAACTCTTCAAGGGTTCTCTAAAGCCAAGCATAAGTACACACTTTGACATGCTGGGTGTCTCCTTGGGGTTTGCTATTCTGTCTACAACACATAAAGACGCTAAGATCTAGCATGGCACCATCAACATGAAAGTCCCCCCTCGCAGGTAGAGGAAGGACTGTGAAATCCGTGGACTGGTATAAAGGCTGGTTGGAGACCTATGTGTGGGACCACCTTTAAAGCACTCCTATCCATCCCTATAAAGAGGAGAGGTTTGATCCTCTGTGACACCAGCACACTACGACACCCTCTAGTACAATGCCAGTGCTTATATGTATCTACTCATTGCCCACAAGCTCCCTGCACTGTCCCACCATCTCAAGCTGTTGTGAGCAGAAGAGTTGATTCAAAACACCTGTTTCACTTCTGTGGGACACTCTCTTTCTGCCCAAACTGCCTTGCTTAATTCCTGCTGCTCAAATGTTGCATGGTTTCAAAATATAACAAGCTTACTCACAGTCTTAGGACAAAGTAAAATAGCCCAAAGAGTCAAGTGAACATTTAAGTAAGACAGTAAGTGATATTGTTCCTTTAAAAATCACAGTATGGAGAGGCTTTGAACAACTCCTAGAAGCTTAATAAAAAGTATCTCAGTGCGACGTGAGAGGCTAGAGTCACAGGAAAGGTTTGAAATCCCAGCATTCAAGAGGCTGAGGCAGGAGGATGTGACATAGCAAGACTAAAGAAAAGGTGCAGGGCAGTGGTGGTGCACGTCTTTAATCTCAGCACTCGGGAAGCAGAGGCAGGTGGATTGCTGTGAGTTCGAGGCCAGCCTGGTCTACAAAGTGAATCCAGGACAGCCAAGGCTACACAGAGAAACTCTGTCTCGAAAAACCAAAAAAAGATAGAAAGAAAAGGTGAGGCTCGTGTACAGACAGACTAATGAAATACCAAAGAGGCAGAATTCATTGTGGCTAGGAGAAGCAACCACGGATGCGGCACAGAACAGAGACCACCCCCCGCCCCAGCCTATCACATGAGGACTGCCGAAGGAAGGGCACACAGGCTAACACGTCATTCCCTGAGTAGTTCTGCTCTGGAATCTGTTTTGCTGTTCTTGCCACAACACAACTTTCACTCTGCCTGGGCGCACAGGCTTGCTTTAAATGGTCATGGTCATTTTACCATATATGAAGATTAATACTTATAAAACAGTGTTTATATTCCATCCACATATCAAGGACAGAAATCTCTATTTGATCTCACAGTACTTGGATGTATTTTAAAAGAAGACAGAATTTAGAAAAACACTTACTGAACAAGCAGAAAAGAAAACCGACCTACTCGGAACGTGCGGGGCTTTCCTTGGTTCAGGCGTTCTTGCTCACGCTGGTGGGCCAGGACTCTCTGAAGAAGCGTCTGGGCTAGCTCCTTCTTCTTGGCGTGAGCTGATTCCACAAGAGTTATGGCCTCCGCTAGGCAAGCTCTCTGTCCTTGGACTAAACCTGTATAAAGTTTATCCACAAATCTTTGCTCTTTATCAGAAAGTCCTTCTGTGTGGCCCTTCAAGGTAGCCTGGACACATAACGTTCTCCTTAAGCCGTCGGACAGCAGCAGCCACTTAGTACAATGGTGTCCTAACGCCTGCGGCAGAGCGCTCGGTGCCCCTGATGCAGGACGACCTGAGTGGAGGATGGAGTGGAGACGTGGGGAAGGCACTCTTGACAGGCTGTTTGGCAAACGTCGGGAAGGACGCAGTAGCAGCGTGGGAATGCTCATTTTGTTTGTAACTGGATACGTTCTGACTTAGTATGATTTATGAACTCACTAGGAGGAGAAAAAAGATATTCTTGAGTTCAACAGACAAGACACTGAAGTAGTAAAACTAAGAGACCACGGCATTCCTGCATCCTAAGACATGAATAATATAGGTAATGACTAATTTTGGTTGTCAGCTTGACTACATCTAGAACCAACTAAAGCCCAGTCTGTTGGGCTCCCCCTGTGAGAGATTTTCTTAACCAGTTTATTTGAAACAGGAAGACCCACCCTAAATCTGGTGGCAGCCCACACTGACATGGGAAAAGATGGTTTTGGCTTTTGCTTGCTTGTCCTCATCTCACTGGTGTGTTCATCTACTTGGCTACTGAGCTACTCTGGCCAAGATTAGAGGCATCTTTTTCGAGGTTTAAGTGCACAGTGAAGATCAGCAGCTCTCCAGGTCTCCTCCAGGATTCCCAGGACCAGATTAGGACTGTGAGAATCCACTCTGGAGCACTGAAAAAGGCAGCCAACAGCGTTCCTCCATGGTCTCTGCTCCGTCTCAGCCTCCCTGCCCTGACACCCTGTGGGCAGGGCAGGTGAGACCCTGCAAGCCCTAGGCCCGTCCTCCCCACGTTGCTTGTGCTCAGGGTGTTTTATCTCAGCAACAGGAACCTGACAAGAGTAAAATTTAGGAAAAGACTCCATTGGCCACAGTTAGTACTCAGAATAACCCAGAACATGAAACTACTTTATTATAAATGGAATTTACATTAAAATTGTCCTGCAAACAAAACCAACACAAGACCTTTGTAAAAAGTGCTTGCTACATCCAACTAACAACCATTCCTAGGACCCACAACAGGAAGACTTGACTTCCAAAGGCTATCCTACCTCTATGTGCTGCGTCACGTACATGAGTGTGCACACACAGTAATAATAAATATAAAAAGTAATATACAAAATCTCATTGGAGTAGATATTTTCTGCCATTTTTTTTTCCCTTGCATTCATCTTAATTGATTTCTTCAGGTCAACATACCCGATTCTGAGGCGTGCACAAAGGATTCTTTCAGAAGATTCCCTCTGATGCTGGCCTCTTATTCATTCTCTGCATAAGAAGTGTGATTAGGAGTGCGGCACTTGAGGCGCAAGTTTAGGTCCACGCATGTACTCAGAGAGGCACCCTGAATAATCTGACATAAGCACACAATCAGCAACAATAAGGCTTAATGTGAAGTGAGCTGCGTAGGCTGTGAGGTGAGCAGAGCAGTGTATGTCAAAGACGGTCAGAAGCACCCAGCGCTCGCTCAGCGTGCCTCACAGCGGCCGCGGCAGGTGAGCACGCTCAGGTCTGAACCACCACAGCACCAGGTAAAAGCCTTTTCAGATTCGCTCAACTCCTTCCCATCATATTAAAGAAAGCTGACGTGTATTAAAAGTTATGAGCCATGGCAGCTCACTTTTGCTGTCCTGACTTTGGGTTCGGGAGTAAAGAGAACAAGTAAGAGCAGTGTGGTTGTAAGGATCGAATGCCTTGATTGCTGTGAGGAGCCTGGGTAGTCAGCATTGGGCCTTGCTGTTATTTTATCAACTTGTAACACACTAGAACGCTAGGCCACACGCCCTGCTTCCAGGGAAAGCCAGGAAGTACAGCTGTACAGAATCGGCCCGGCTTAAGCATTGGGTCCCTTACACTTTGTGGTTCATTGAGTTACTTTATTGTTCTAAGGTACTTTCTCTAAATGGTACTTGGAGGCCAATGAATATGAAATTTATTTCAGTTAATAGCAAACATTCTATTAGGAGGAAAGAAGAAATGGGTTAAAGTTTTTAATTTTTAGAATTAGAGCTGCTCTGATTTTTCTAAGGCAACAATCTTTTTCCTGTTTTGAGAAAGGTTGCGATGGCCATTCTTGGTTGTCAACTTGACTACGTCTGGAATTAACCACACCCAAATGACTGGGCACACCTGTGAGGATCTTTTTTCTTAATTAAATAATTTGAAGTGGGAAGACCCACTTCTAATCCGTTGAGCTGGGGAGATAAATGTTTAATCCAGATCTTCTGAGGTGGGAAAACTCACATCTAATCTGGGCCACACCTTCTGCTGGCAGCCTATATGAAGGGCACGGAAGAAGAACGCCCTCCCTCTTGGCTCCTCTCTGTGGCTCTCGCTTTGCTAGCAAACCCATTCCTTCACTGGTGGGAAAGCCTCCTTCTCCAGGATTCCAGGGTATACTAAAGACAAGCGGAGCCATCAACCTCGTGGACTGAACAACTACTGGATTCTCAGATTGCTGGATTAGCTGAACTACAGCCTGGACATTCTAAAATCATATATGTAGAATCTCATAGGTAGAGATTCATTTCATTATTTTATAAGTTCTATTACTCTACAGAACCCTGACTAATACAAAAGTATTATAATTTGTTTATATAAAATAATCTTATTCTAAATGTAAATTAATTTATTTTTGAGATTACATCATTTCCCCCTTCCCTTTCCTCATCCCGAACCCTTCCATATACACATCCTTGCTCTTTCAAAATCATGGCCTCTTTTTCCATTAATTGTTGCATACTTATATGTATATACACACATGTTCCTAAATATGACCGGCTAAGTCTGTTCAATGTCACTTATGTGTATGTTCTCCGAGCTGACCACTTGGCGTTGGATTAACCCATCTGTGCGCTCTTCCCTGGCAGACTGTTTCTCCCACTCCCAGCATCCCTCAGTTGCCTGTAGTTCTTTGTGTGGGGTGAGGCCCTGTGGCTTTTCCTCCACCTCAGCATGTCTAGTGTTGTCGGTGTTCAGCTCATGGTTAGGCAGCCGCGCCGGTCAGACTTCATGTGTGTAACTTCTGGCTTTTCTAGAAGACGCAGTCTTGGAGAAAATATTGTGATAAAAGGACACTTCTTTAAAAATGTGTAAAAAGTATTAAACATCCATCACTACTGCTTATACATTTAAAACAGCAAAACACCACAGGGGCTGGGACAATGGCTCAGTAGTTAAGAGCACACACTGCTCATACAGAGGACCCAGGTCTCACTCCTAGCACCCACACAGGTAGCTCACTATGACTATAAGTCTAGCTTCGGGGGCTCTGATGCCTTTTTTAGCCTCTGTGGACACCTGCACTCACTTGCACATATACACACAATGTGTAATTTAAAAATAAATACTTTAGGGGCCAGAGAGGTAGCTCAGCAGTTAGGAGTACTGGCTGCTCTTCCAGAAGACCTGGGCTCAACTCCTAGCACCCACATGGAAGCTCACAGATGTCTGTAACGCCAGTTCCAGAGGATTTGATGTCCTCTTCTGGCTTCCAAGAGCACTGCATGCAAGTACACAGGCTTAAATGCCAGCAAAACACCCATACTAATAAAGTCAATTTTTACTTTCGAATTTTTTTCAAGACAGGATTTCTCTGTATAGCTCTGGCTGTCCTGGAACTCACTCTGTAGACCAGGCTGGCTTCAAACTCACAGCGATCTGCCTGCCTCTACCGTTCAAGAGTGCAGGGATTAAAGGCGTGTGCCACCATACCTGATTTATAAAATAATTTTAAATGCTTTTTTTTTTAATTAAGAGGAATCTACCTTCAAAGGCTTCTTTCAGCATAACTTTACACATGATTTATTTATTTATTTTGGTTTTTCGAGACAAGGTTTCTCTGTGTAGCCTTGGCCATCCTGGACTCACTTTGTAGACCAGGCTGGCCTCAAACTCACAGCGATCCACCTGCCTCTGCCTCCCGAGTGCTGGGATTAAAGGCGTGCGCCACCACACCCGGCTTACATATGATTCTTATCACCATTACTACCAGTACCAGCAGACCAAGAGTTCATGGGCAAGAAGTGTATTTTTACCCAGCCATTCTTTTCTGAGGACATGCTATTCTTTGGGTGATCAGAGCAACAGCAAAACACGGATGATGACTGAAATGGTGCTAGGTGTTCCTGCCTGCTCTGGGCTAAATCCCACCTGTTCCCTATGGCTCGTGTGTGTAATTACTTGGTTCCTGACTGCTGCCAATCTTAGGAAGTTGCTACAGGAGAAACTTTGACAGTTGATTCTTTTTGCCTCTGGCCCCAAGCTCTCGGCTTCCGTGTGGCTGGGTGATGTGAGGAGGCCAGCATCTGCTCTCGCCACCATCTGTCTTTGCCACCATAATGTGCTGAAGTCCTCTGGGACAATGAAGCAAACAAGGCTTTCCTCGTCTACATCACTTCTTTCAGGTGTTTTGCTCAGTGATGAGAAACAGTAACCGACACACAGCTATCAGCTTTAACATTCTATTTAGCTCTTCACAGCAGTTCTAACCAATTACTATGATGGAACTAACTGCGAAACTCCACATTTCCAGGTTCTAGGATTAGGATGTGCCCTGTGGAGGTTCCTACTCAACCTACTTCACCTTCCTAGGAAGAAACGCAGCCCTAGTACTTCAAGAGCTCAGCAAACAAAGCAAATCAGCAACAGCCCAAACTCACATGGTGCTAAGGGAGCAGTCATGATGGCAGGAGCTAACTCTCCCTGAGGAGTTCAAGTCACCAAGTAGTCAGTGCCAGGACTAAGTCTGAGGGAAGGAAAAAGCTCAAGAAGGATGAGGCAGGTTTCCAGGCTGAGGCCTTAATGTGTAAAGTCAGAGTAGGTACTTGGTCTAGTCCTTGCCGTAGCAGAGAAGACTGGCAAAGCCAAAGTCAGTGGGGGCAGAAGGCCTGGGGATACAAAACTAGTGATGGGAGATGAGGTTTGAACCAGGATGAAAACTGAGGGCAAAACTACTCCTTGCCTGTTGTCATGGGCAAAGGACAGAGGCAACACAACCAATCTTAGCAGCAGTAGCAGTAGAATTCACAGAAACCCTGAGAATTCAAGAGTTAAGACTCTAGGAACACAGAGCCCAGAGTCAGCCACCTGAGCAAGAGTCCTAGCAAGGAGACAAGTGGAGGAGAACACAGACTTGGGTGGGACATTACAGGAGAGAAAACAGCAGCCAGATTAAAGAGATTCCTGTCCCTGTTAGAATCCACAAAGCCAACACATCTGGCATGTGGCCTTTACAGAAAAACAAACAACCAACCACAAAGAAGACGTTACTACTGATCTGAACTGACTTCTCCACTTGCCTGGCGCTTAAGAGTTTGTAAACCAAGTTCAAACCCTTTATACTATTCTCCAGTTCCATGAAGACAGCATGAGGACACTTGTTGATCTCATATAACCTAAGGAAAAGTCAAGAATGAATTAAGTGTCTGTAGTCACAGAGGCAGGACTAAAATCCAGGGCTTTGGGCTCTTTCTGATATTTTTTTCTCAATGAAGTATGTTAGTACAAAAGAGATGTCCTGTGGCTAAAAGGGAAAATATATATTCATAACTGCCTATCTTTCAAAGTCTGTAAAAAGAATTTTAAGTTGCAACGAAGAAAGGCCAGAGAACAGAGAATACCCTCATGCCAAAGAACATCCACAGCATCCAATCCAGTCCTGCCTAGAAATCCTACAAAAAGATACTGTCACATGCTGTCTAAAAGCAAAATAGAAGCACTTAAAATACACTTTTTGTACTAACAGGCCTTCCCATGACTACCTCTGGTTACCAAACAAGCCCGAAGTAATACGTTGAGGAGAGAGGGGAAACCCCAAACCAAGAACATTGTGCACCATTCATCCAATAAGCGTTTGAGCATTTATTATGTGCCACGCACTAGTCTAGCACTGGGAAGACAGCAGCAGCAACAAAGAACACTACTGCCACCATGAAGGTTATACTCTTAGGAGAAAAGCAACCTACTCTCTGTCAGTCAGTCCTTCAGTCAGTCCTTCAGTCAGTCACTGGCTGGATCTGAATGAGCCACAGGCACAGTGCAAGAGACCAAGACAGGTGGAATACACGGCTTTTCCGAGAGATGAGTATACTAACTTTCAGTGAGATGGGAAGCTAGGACAAAGAACTTATCATGCCTGTCTGTCATAATGTACCATATTTTTCAGACTATAAGACCTACACGACCATCAGACACACCCAGTTTTTAGTGCAGTAAAACAAGAGAAACAGTAAAAACAGCAATAGGACCATAAGCTGCACCCTAATGTGCCCCCCCCCCCACTTTGGGGGGTGAGTGCGTCTTATGGTCTGAAAAATATGGTATATGAATACTCTGTTTTCATCTATCTATCTATCTAATTTAATGTATATGAGTGCTCTGTCTTCATGCACACCAGAAGAAAGAATTAGATTCCATTACAGATGGTCATGAGCCACCATGTGGGTACTAGGAATTGAACTCAGGACCTCTGGAAGAGCAGCCAGTCCTTTTAACTCCTGAACCATGTCTCCAGGCTAATGCATGCATTTTTTAAGGCACCCTGTCTGTTTCATACAAAATTCCAAAGTAGGTATTGGGGAGTGAGATGTAAAAACAAAGATTAGAAAACAAGTGAGAAAACTATTTCAAGTGTACTGCTGAGTCAAATTCCATATGAATTCTGAAGGAGCTGTTTTCATACAAGACGTGCATGGGAAACGAAGCAGGTTAAGGCCTAGGTAAAGGTCTACCCTGAGTCACAGAAAGCTGACTGGGAGGTGAGGCTTGAAGCATGACCAGGAGTTAAGGGGAGAGGCACAGAGGGAGGAAGAGAAGGAGAGGGAGAGGGAGAGCCACAAAAATAAAATCAATTTTACTTTTTATGTTGGGAGACACATGTTTGTGTGCATGGGTATGGCCAGGCATGCACATGTCACGCCTGTGGAGGCTAGATGATGTCAGACGTTTTCCATGACTGTTCTCCATCTTGATACTGAGGTAAGTCGATCATTTGAACTCTCTGTTCACTAACTTAGCTAGTCTAGTTAGCCAGCTCACTTTGGAGCTCCATCTATCTGCCTTCTGAGTGCTGAGAACCATGCCTGGCAGCTACTTACATGGTGGCTGAGGATGTGAACCCCAGTCCTCACTCTTGGATGACAAGGGACTTATCTATTGAGCCAGCTCCCCAGCCCCAGAGTTAATTTTTAAGATCAATTGACTATCCAACTGAGCAGGCAGTTTCATTTCAGCCGAAATCAGAGTTGAGGCATAATTTGGGTATCAATGACATTTAGATGTTGTTTAAATCCATGAGATATAAGCTTCTTTTAAAACTGTTTAGAGATAGAAGAGGTGAGAGCATGTTTTTAAAAATAAAACTTCACATGTATTAGGATTACCATGGTGCTTCTAGGTTGTTCTTGGCAGAACATATTCTTTTTTTTTTTTTTTTTCTTCGAGACAGGGTTTCTCCATGTTAGCTTTGGCCATCCTGGACTCACTTTGTAGCCCAGGATGGCCTTTGAACTCACAGTGATCCGTCTGCCTCTGCCTCCCAAGTGCTGGGATTAAAGGTGTGCGCCACCACGCCCAGCTCTGGCAGACCATGCACATGATTTTTTTAAAGCAGCATACCGTTATAGTATATAATACTGGCATCCCTGACAGTGTCCATGTTGCTGGTGCCCTCAACTCTGAGAACATACTATGTTACTTTAGAAAGGGGAACTGAAATGTGATAACAGAACTCAGGGTGCTGGTCAGCGAAGTTTAAGATAAAAAGATTAGTCTACTTAGTCCAAGTTGGCTCCGTGCAATCACCAAGGGCCTTTAAAGTGAGGAGAGAGGCAGAAAGAAAGAGCAGCCTGATGGCATGAGGGCTCGGTCCCCTCACGCTGGCTTTGCGGTTGGAGTATAGGGACCAAGAGCCAAGCAGTGACAGCTGACGGGAGAGGCTGGAAAAATCAAAGGGGCAGAATTCACCGAGAGGAGAACGGACTAAAGCACCCATGGCCCTTGACTGTAGGCCACTTCCACCCACATCAGGCACCGCCAACCCAACTCTAAGACAAATAATTTGTTGGGGCAGCATGACAGCTCAGCAGGCACAAGGGCTTCCATGCAAGCCTAGTCACCCGACTTTGAGCCATAGTGCCAAAGTAAAAGCGGACAAAGAAAACAATCTCCATTAAGTTGCTCTCTGACCTCCACATGCATGAGTGCCCTCCCCCAAACCAATTAATAATGAAGAAAATAAATTTGTTTTCTTGACTAAGTGTGTGGTAACTTGCAACACACGAATGCCACCAATGGAAAACTAATGCAGTTGCTATAGCAACCACAGAATCTTTTTTAAAGATTAGAACTTAGATTTTTTTTTAAATGAGAAATGTCTAATAAGCACTCATGATTTAATTATCGTTGCCATAACCCAAGACCTCTCCATTCCTCATTTAGATCTCTTCCTAACCCGGAAGTCAACTTGATGGGTCTTTTACTATTTATTGTCACCTTCAGTGTTACATTCAATATGCGTGCATGTCAGCTTCCAAATCAGACATGAAATTAGCATATCTTCCAAAGGCAAAACGAGCCACAGGAAGCACATGCAAGGTGAAAAGGATGGTTAGTGTTTCAGCCATGGTGCTACACACACATTTTTATCAGAATCATACAGCGATTAGAAGTGCAAACACACTCTGAAGGGTGTTACCGTCCACAGCCCACCACTATGTCTGTTTTGCTTCTTCTTCTTTTTTTTTTTTTTTTTTTGACTGACAAATACCTCAAGTTGGAATAGCACCCCCACTGAGATGCATTTCTTCCAACCTTCCAGGGCATTAGTCATGCTAGTCAATGCTCCCCAACTTTCTGTTCACATCTGCTGCACAGTACTTGTTGCTTTGTCTTGAGATCTATTGACCAATTCTCACCACCCCTGTTAGCTGACAATCCTCCCACAGAAAGGGCAGGGTCTAGTCTTTATCTCCTCGGGCTCTAGAGCAGTGTCTGGCATGCAGCACCTTCAAAATGGGTCTTTGACTCATCAATGGACCTCAGCCTATGGGGAAAAGTCTGACTAACAGTGAAACCCCTGTGATCTGAGAGCCCTTACAGAACACACTCTGCTCTTCCGCGCTCCCTGCTGTCAATCAAGACGTCTTTGGCATCTAACCAAACTTCCAAAGAAGAAATTAAATACGGAGGGAACCAAAACCATAACAAGAACTTTACCAGATGGAGGTATGTCCATTCATAACACAGCAGATCTTCTAAACAAAATGAATAAAAAGTGTCTAATAAAAATAATATAGGGGCTGGAGAGATGGCTCAGAGGTTAAAAGCACTGTCTGTTCTTCCAAAGGTCCTGAGTTCAGTTCCCAGCAACCACATGGTGGCTCACAGCCATCTCTAATGCAATCTGGGCCCTCTTCTGGTGTACAGAGTACTGTATAAATAATAAATAAATCTTTTTAAAAATAGTATAATTCCCTTAACATATAAAAAAAAGCTGTTTCCTAAGACAATATGTTTACTAGCTGAGAATTTCATGCATGCAGTGTTCTGCAACAATTTAATGACAATCTCTCTCCATGCTATCTGACCAGCTGAGGGTTTGTTCTACAGGCAGTTCTTTCATGCCCATACAGATCTTAAAAGTCCTTTAAGTGAAACAAAAGACCTAAGGAAAGAATAGTATCATTTTTTAAAGACTTATTTATATTTATGTACTTTATGCATGAGTGCTCTATTTGCATGTGTCCTTGCAGGCCAGAAGAAAGCACCAGATCTCATTATAGATGGTTGTGAGCCACCATGTAGTGGCTGGGAATTGAACTCAGATCCTTGGAAGAATAGCTAGTACCTTTAACTGCTGAGCCATTTCTCCAGCCCCAGAATGGTATCATTTTTACCTTCCCCCAATACACTAAAAAAAAGTACCCAGATTCTACTAAGGCCTTCCGGCTGTATCTGAGGGCTGATTCCCCCCACCCCATCTCTTGGGACTACGTGAACGGCAGGCACACCAGCGCTGCTTCACTCCGTGTGTGGTGTGCATGAGGCTCCCTGGGCACTCCCTACCTAATCCATGCAATAACCCTGCAACGACGGAGATCCTGCTGCCCAGGCGAGCAGCTCAGCACGGGGAGGTGGACTGGCGAAGGCCTCACGAGTAGTGGTGGGACTTCACAAACACAGACCTGTATGCTGAGACCTAAGAGGAAGGGAAACAGCCTCACATTGGAATGCGTCATGGTTTCATCTGGATGCTCATTGCTTACATGGTTTTTCACTTTTGTCAAAATTAGAAAGTCAGCTTGAACACCCAATAGTGAGTTAAGTACAAAACAGACTAAAATTTAAACATTTTAAAATGTTCTTCATTTTACAGAAAAGTTACACCCAATAAATCTATAGCTTATATAATCCTATCATTTAATTAAACTAATTCTAAAGGGCTCAACACATTTCTTAAAATCGAATATAACTTAGCCTAATGAACAACTTTATTTATTTATTTTCTTTTTTTGGTTTTTTGAGACAGGGCGCCTCTGAGTAGTCTTAGCTGTCCTGGACTCGCTTTGTAGACCAGGCTGGCCTTGAACTCACAGAGATTCACCTGCCTTTCTCCTGAATGCTAGGATTAAAGGTGTGCACCACCACGCCCAGCTCAGAACTTATCTTTAATATGCATGTCACAGGTAGAAAAGAGAAATAAGTCTGTAATTTTGACATTCTAGCAGGGCCTGACCACTGTATTGGCAAGTTATCAGGGAAATGGGCTTCTTACTTGCTCATGTGACTAAGCATCTCTGCTGAAGGACAGACACCAGAGAATATGGCCATTAATCACAGTTAAACTGTGCAACTAACTGCCATGACTTCTGACAGAAAGACTTCATCCTACATTTGAAAGCTGTGCACGCCAGAACACAGAATTCTACAGCATTTACAACATTCAGTTGTTTACTTCATACCGTCATACACAGTAAAGCAGGATGCCAGTGCTTTAACATACCGTGAAAAACAGTAAGTAGGCACAAAGACTGACATAGGTTAAGTCACCACTCATGCTATGGCTCCATCTTAAAGGTACTAGTAGGCCGTATGCATGGTTATAATCCCTTGGTGCTTTTAGGGGCAACAGAGCATTGAGAAAACGGGGCCTCATGGAAGCTGTGCCATGGGGGTACCCTCAAAGGAATATTGGAATCCCAGCCCCTTCTCTCTTTCACTCCTCGCTCCATGAGGCAGATAGTTTCTCTGCCACACACTCCCACCATAACACACGGTGCCACCACAGGGCCAACAGGGACCACAGTCTCCAAAACTGAACCAAAATAAACCTTCGCTTTGTTACAGGAACAACAATTAAATATATTTCCCTTGAGAAAGAGAGTTCATGTGGATAGTAACATGTTAAGGTCACATCTACTTCCCTCAAATATGATTTATTCATCCTTTCTTCTCCATCCTCCACATCTCTCTAGTGCAATGGGTTTCAAGCTCTGTAAAGCGTAAGAAATATATCTACAACACACATGTACACAAGCACACAAGGAACACAAACGTTACCCACTAACATTTATCCCTTTTACACAGTATGCACTTTAGTATTGTCTCTGTTGGCTTTCCCATGCAGACTGCAAGGCCTACTGTCACAGGCTCGCTTGGTGAGGGTCTGCTCCTAGAACAGTAGAGATCTCAGGGGCAATTAATGCTGCAACAGTGACGTTTACAAGAGCACAGGCTACTGCAGCCATCTCTCTCAGCATTATCTAGTTATCGTCCACAGTCACGCACCCATGTTCATATTATCCTCCTTAAAGCATTCAAAGATTCCCCTTGCCTTACCTGAAAAGCTGTAATCAGTGTCTCTTCTGTGACTATGCCGTTCATTCAGTAAGTACTTATGCAGGAGCTATACATGCAGGGCACTGTACTGACCTTGGAGTGCACTGACACAGGGGTCAGGCATGATGCCTGGTGTCATGAAGTTCCCCATCATCCAGGCAAGGCAGCCATCACATAGATATCGCATACTCCTTCGTGAAGGCTTTTGTCATCCTCGCCAACTTCCTCCACTCCCCTCTTCAACCCTTGCTTCCCTGCTATAACCATTCTGGTCTGCACACAGATCCCAGCAAGGGCTGCACTCTTTTCTAGAGTGGCCGTCATTCATACTCTCTATGTGGGATGTCCTCTTCCTCATCACCTCACAAAATCCTCTTCAGCTTTCAAGAACCAGCTCGAGTGTGTCCCCTACAGAGCCTCTGGTTGCTCTCTCGATGTCTGCAGTTTACTCCTGCCTCTCTGACAACCCTCATCACAGAGCACTGCGGTCACTTATACGATGGCCGTCCTCTGTGGACCACAGTTTCTCAGTACACATAGCTTACTGTTCACAGAATCAAAGAATATGTGCAATAATTTTACAATGAGTCCATAGCTCCATTGCACTGATTACTAATTCATATTTCAAAAACAGGACACTTGTAAATACGCATTTTTTTCTTTTTAGAGTCTGAAATATATCTGGTTTTCTTCGTTAGGAGTTTGGTCAGCAGTAGGGCCTGACATAGAAAATTTGTCTTGGGACTGATCAAGTGAATACTCTTAGTTTCACTGGTTACCATGGCAAGAAAAGGCGTTTCAAGCACAACGCATGAGGTCAGGGCCTGTGTAGTAGCACAACACACACAGGCCACACAATCTCCCCACGCGAGGATCTCTTGGTCTGGGAGCTCAGCTGTCAGATGCCACTGACCTGCGTGAAGCTTCACCTCTCCCTTTCAAATGATTTTAGAGTATGTCTGCAAGGCGGGCAGACTTTCTTAAGAAAGCCACTATTAAGCAAGGTTTAAGCAGGCCAGTGATATGTGACAGTAATACAGAACACACTTACTGCATGGGTAGGGCTTCTCTCAAGTTCCCACTTTACCCTCCACTGTTTCCAGAAAGACTTCAAATTTCGACGCTAGGTCAACTTGTGGTGGGAGCCTCTCACCGCTGAATTGTTAAGTCAGTCTTCTGCTCTGACCCAAGTTCAAATCTGCATTCTCTTAGCCTCAGGTTCTTCATGCGCAAAATGTACCAGGCCCCCAGGCAAGGGGCAGAGCAAGTATGAATGCTGTGCATGCACGCACGGGCTTGCCTTAGGACCTGGCACCCAGCGAGCGCATGCTGATAAGCACTAAGACACACCGTGCCTCGCCCACACCCTTGGAGTTCGCCACAGGTCACAGACTGGAACATGAGCCTAGGCTTCTCACTCTCTCCAGATCCCTCCACATCGCAGGAAAGCACTTCTCCAAACCAGACCAGGAAGGCACGATCAGAGGGAAACTCTCAGGCCGCACTCCAGACTTTGTACTTGAGACTGTGAGTTAGGCCTTCTGTTTGACAACTGCTGCCCTAGGAACAAAGTCCAAGAGTCCGTCTCTGGATCACAGGCTCTGCGGAACAATTTCCCTACACTCTCCCTTTCAACCCTCCAAGGAGACTGTGTCTTCCAAACCTGCCGCTTACTTTCGCAACTTTCGGATTTGACCCACAGGTCACATCTTTCCTCTTCTGTGCCATTTCTCCTCCTCCTTTTAAAGTCCACTCACTGTTTTCTTAAATCCTGTCCTGATGATCCCAGCCTTGGGGACTCTTTTTCTTCTTTCATTCCAATTCTGAATTACTAGCTTGGTCCTGTTCTCCACAGATCTCTAACAAACTGTACCCGGCACACAGGGGGTCCATGTTAACGCAACTGAAGGCCAAATCACATTCAAGCCAAGAGAAGGATCACATAAAAATACAAATCTGTGTTGTAGAAAGCTGGATCTCTGTGAAAGACCCACGCCAATGTTTACAACACCTTTCTTACATACAGGAAGATTAAGTGTCTGCTTTTCCCATCTGACCCGAATCAGCCGGGGCACGTTTCAACTATTCACTTGCTCTCTCCCGTTCCAAATAGATTCTTCTAACACTCTCAAATTTTGTTAGCACCGATTCACATTTCCTCATTGTTATATAACTTTCCGTGTTTATAGTCTCTCCTAATAGGAAACACAGCCTTAAGAGAACCATCCTTTCAAAAATACTATTTCCCTAAATATATCTACTTTGTCAGAGAACATTCTGAACACTGTAAATGATGCCCAAATGTTTCATTTCTCCTGGAAACTGGTTTTCTACTTGCTTATACACTTTTTTATAGTTTCTTTGTTTGTTCTCCAAAATACATGCATGGGCCCCAGTTTTTAAGAAAGGCGGCAGTAAGAAACATTTTTCACGTTAATTATGGCTTAGGCCATTTTTCATTTTTGAAATGAGGAACACATATCTGAAGCTGGCATGTCCTCTCTGGAACAGCGCCGTGCAGACGGTGTTTGGCAACCCAGACACTGCTTTGTGACTCCTAGTTTGAGCCAGACTTTATATGCTGGTTTGAACGCCCTGAAAATGAACACTCATTCCACTCTTCGGCGTCTGCTGCTCCCTTCCACAGGCGGAGCTGGTTACCATGGAGCAGCCGCCTGGCCCTGTCTCCTTCCCTGCGGCCCGAGATGAGCTCACACACCAGTCCACGAGCATCTGAGCATCCTTTCTTATGTAAGGAAAAAGCACGCTGTCCCTCCAGGCCCGACCACAGACACCCCGCCCCCAATTCAGCCACATCCTCCTCCGCTGCCCCCCGCGAGCCTCCAGGGGGCGCCCCCGACAGCAGGGCTGACCCCGAGCGGAGGACGCACCGGCCCCGACTCCCGGCCTCCACGCGCACAGGGCCCGACACTCACCCTCGCGAGGCCGCGCAGCATCACACCGCCCCTTCCGCCCACTCCTTCCGCTCTGCCCGCCCCTTCCGCCGCCGGCGGCACGCAGGAGCGACGTAACGCCCCCGCGCAGGCGCAGTGGCTGATGGCGGGGGCGGGACGGGGCGGGGGGAGTAGGTCCGTCTCGTGGCAGCGCGGGCATGCGCGGGAGGTCTGGTCCTCCTGGGCGGGATGCCGGAAGAAAGTCGCGCAAGGCTCGGCTTTTCCCCGCCGGATCGCGACCTGTCTTCGGCTTCCCCCGGGTCCTTCCAGCCTGCCCAGCTCTCCGCGGCCGGGGTGCCAAGCACTCTCCTTCCGCGCCTGGAAGCTTGAGATGGGTTACTTACTGATGACGATGTAGACAAACTTGGCAAAGCTGCCACCTGTTGGAGTAACCGCTCCACCCCCAGCCTAAATGCAAGTTTCGCCTTGGTTTGGTGTGGCCGAAGAGCTCACGGGTTTTCTCTTTATTAACTGATGCACTCGTAGTAATATTTCGTAACATGCCCCACATTTAGGGGGCCGGTGCTTACCGCCACTGCAACATCCGAGGAAGTCGCCTGGCGCGGGCAGGCTCTCTGTTAAAAGGAGTTGACTTTACATGGGCTAAATGGTAATTTGTTTTTTTTGTTTTTTTGTTTTGTTTTTTTAATATTTTATTTAGTTTTTTAATCTATGTGCATTGGTGTGAAAGTGTCAGGTCTTGGAGTTACAGACAGTTGTGAGCTGCCATGTGGGGTGCTGGGAATTGAACCCGGGTCCTTTGGAAGAGCAGGCAGTGCTCTTAACCACTGAGCCATCTCTCTAGCCCCGGTAATTTGTTTTTGTTTTTTGTTTTTTTGAGGCAGGGTCGCCCTGGCTGTCCTCTTAGCACATTCATCAGCCTCTGCCACACAAGTGCTGGGATTAAAGGTGTGCCCCATTGCGCCATGCTATTAGTAATTAAAAAACAAAAACATGTAACAGGTGGTGAAGCCATGGTACAGGATTTTTATGAGAAAGTTTCTCTACTGTAATCAAGGTAACATCCACGCTGATCTACACAATATTTTTCTTTTTTGATAAAGATGATTACGATTTATGAAGGATAAACTCATGAAGTTTTTGCTAACTAGAAAACTGACTCCCTAACCTTTACTTGCTGTTCACTCTGCAAACTATGAAATACTTTTCTGCATGTTTTTAAAAAATTGAATATTCCCCAACTGTTCGTGAATATCATTACTCCTTTGGGAAGTGTGCAAAATGCTAGTAGATGCTTCATGGAGCAGAAGTGCTCCTGTCACAAGTGCGAGGGGGCGAGGTGGGGAACGGACACAGGACATCAACTGCAGCCTACCTTTAAGGCTGTGAGAGGTCCATCTGTGCAGGAGTCTTCCCAAAATAGTCTGAATCTCCTTGTTAAGAGCCCTACAGAAAAATTCAAAATTGGTTTGTTTGGGGGGTTTTTTGTTTGTTTGTTTGTTTTTTGTCTTCAGAAATGTCAGTACCAAAAAAAATAACAACAGAAAAACAAACAAAGATACTGGTTGCTCTGCAGAGGGGCCAAGTTGGATTCCTGGTCCCCACAAAGCAGTTCACACCCGTCTAACTCCAGTTCCAAAAAAGTCATTGCCCTTTTCTGGCCTCTGAACACCAGGCAGGTAGTAGAGCACATACATACTTGGAGACACATAAAAATAGCTTGGAAAGTTAAAAATCGGAGAGACAAAATATATATATATATATATCAGAAAGACATTGTTTGTATCTAGCCATTATTTATTTAAACATTCACATATAAGAAACACAAAATTGGTATATCAATACTAGTTCTTTTATAATCTGACCTTAAGAAATGTTGCACCACGTCTAGGGACTGCATGTGGAAAGGGTTTAGAAATGACCTCGTTGTTACAGGTGTCATATTTAACTCTATATACTAAGGCCTGGGAATTCACCAACTGAAGCAATGCATATCTTCTTTTGGTCACTGCACAGTGCTGTGTGTGGCCTGCCAGAAGACTTGGGAGTTTTTGTAATTGGTTGGTTACGACTTCTTAAATATTTGACAAATCTGAGTAGCTGCCCCATTCCAGATACTGTGCAGGTTCCTGGAACTCCTGGTGATAGCATGCTAATTCCCTTTTACAGGGTGCCGTTGTGTCCCCATCTTTGGCTTGTTTAAAGAACACAACAGGGAAACCAGAGTGGGTGCTGTGAGCCGCAGTGAAGGGCAGGGAGTCAATACGCTGGACAGCGAGGGGGCAGAGTATCATACAGATGTCTTTGCTTCCTTCCTCACGTCAATTATCGGGAACTCTCACTGTAAAGCTAGGAAATACTAACCGCAGTTATCACTGGATTTGTTTTTTTATTACCGCCATAAAGATTGCTACAAATTTAGCAGTTTAAAAGAGCCGAAGTGTACTGTTTTCTGAAGGTCAGGGTGCAACTAGCCTTCCTGTGCTGAGGTCAGCCACTCAGTGGACTTCATGCCTTTCTAGAATCTCAGAGAAGAGTGTTACTTTGCACTTTGGAGCTTCTAGAGGCCATCCAGGTGCCTTGGTCTGCAGCTCCGTTTCTGTACTTTCAAAGCCAGCAGCATCAGTAAAGGCCTCTTTCATTTTCAGGATTGGTGTGACAAAATGGGGTCCACTTAGAGTAATTTCCCCATTGCAAGGCCTCTTTGCATTTTGTAAGGAAACATACTGAGTTTCTGGTGGTGAAGGCGTGGACATCTTTGTTAGAGGGAGGCTTTCTCTACCACAGTCCACCCTCTGGCCCCCAAAGATTCAGTGTGTCCATGTAAAAGCTATTCACTCCTCCTTCCCCAGGCGAACCCCCACAATTTCAAAGCATTACAACATCTCACTTACATCCCCAAAGATTGAATCAGTTAAAATGTCTAGATTAGATATGGGTGAGACTCTGGGTTCCTGTCCAGGGCAAAATTATTTCCTATCTAGACCCCGGAAACTAGAAAATGAATTCTCTGCACACAGGGTACAAAGAACAGCCAGAGCAAGAGACAATGGCAGTTAAAACCATCCCTAATTAAAAAAAAAAGACAAAGGGGGACTGTGGTGGGGGGCAGCAACAGTCACATACAGTTGCAAGCACACCCAGCAGTTTCTACTCAAAGTCAGGGACACACCTCTCCATGACTGAAGTGAGAATGTGATGGCTTTAAGGGGTCATTATCCTGCCAATGACAACCATTACTATATTCTTTAGATTAACTGTTTTTCATACTTACCTGTATGGTTCTTCTTAAGCATTTCATTTCTCCATTAGCCCAAGTCAGACGGTTACCACTATTTACCTTTAAGCAAACACTCGATCAGTACTTGTGAGGTACGGGCAGGGGGGGGGCCTGCGTTGTAAACCACTGGATGAGAAGTGCAAATGTGCCATCTAGTTTCTATGGGTGGAAAAGAGTGTGGCCTCCGCTTTATATTCAGGTCGCATCTTCTATGCGGCCAGTTTATCCTCAAGTCGCTCTCAGGCCCAAAGGTATCTTTTTATGTCCAATCTCAGGGAAAGGGGAAAGCTTTACATCCAAGGTCATCTCTGCAAACCCTGGAAGGATGCTGGGAGCCCATTTCTGCCTCCCAGCAGGTGGCAGCAGATGAGTGCTCTAGGTAAGCTGCAGGAACTCCTGCCCTGGCTAACATGCTGGATGTGGCAGGCTGACCTTTCTTAGGGAGAGCAGAACGGACACTGCAGCTGCCACCTGGGAAGTTGCATCCGCTTATTGCTTGGTTGGGAGAATAGACATAAATTACGTAACTGAATTTTATTCTGCAGTTAATATTCTTTCTCGTTTTATCATTTCGTTCATCATTGTTAAGGCATTTTGCATATGCATTTATGACTGATATTGGTGTATGACCTTTTCCTAATGTCTGTTAGTTTTTCTAAGACTAATGTCATTGTGCTTGCTGCCTAAGCTTCTGTAAGATTGACATGTGTTATATTCCCATGCTAGTGCCAAGGATGAACACTCTCCACAGCCACCAATAAATTAATGTCCACTTATCCAATTATCTCAGAATTTGTGCAATGTAGCTGAGGAATTCATATAGATAGATAGACAGACAGACATATAGACAAATACATATATATTTTTTAAGACTTTGTTTAAGAAATAGAGAAAAAATTAAAGCATCTAAGACAGAGCCAACAAACTGGGCTAAGCGACAAGTTAGTGCATAGCTTGTCTTGTGTACTGCAAAATTCTAGTGAAACTACTAACGGTGTAAGGATAAAGAGACAAATTAGCCATGTCTGGAGGAGTTGATCACTCCTCTAGAGGCGTAAGACAAAAGCTTTGGTTGATCCAGTGCCTGCCATGTTGGTAATGGCTGGGCCATATTTGGTGTCACAGTCAGAAGCACTGCTATTAATGGAGTGAGTGGCCGGGCGTGGTGGCGCACGCCTTTAATCCCAGCACTCGGGAGGCAGAGGCAGGCGGATCGCTGTGAGTTCGAGGCCAGCCTGGTCTACAAAGTGAGTCCAGGATGGCCAAGGCTACACAGAGAAACCCTGTCTCGAAAAACAAAAAACAAAAAAAAAAAAAAAAAAAAATGGAGTGAGTGAAGTCAGGGCGGCAGCTAACTATTCTGTCACACATACAACTATCTCCCTCAGCCTTGCTGACCTCAAACAATAATGATCCTAAAGTTGAAAAGTCCTAGTTAAAACTGTAAAAGAAGAATATAATAAATTAATTTAGACCAATAAAATCAGATAGATGAATAAATGAATAAATCCATCCAAAACCAAAACGGAAAAGGAAATAGAAAATTTGGATTAATAATTTTAAGATAATTTTTTAAAAACCCTTTAGTCCCAGATGGTTTCACTGGTGAAATCTGTTAAAAAAATGTTTTAATGTGATATCAGTAGCACATAAATTTGGAAAATAGAAAGGAATAATGACAGCATAATCTTATAAAAACAGATGTTAGAAAAACTAATCACCAACAGGTACCCCCAGAGAAACACAGATGCAGAATTCATATACAAAATACCAGCAGATTGTCACAGCAAAGCAAGAAGAAAACAACAACAGCCAAAGGGGGGCTTATTCCAGAATGTAACTTCACCCAACATAAATAAATCACACACGATGGCACAGGCTTGTAATTCTAGCTTCTCAGGAGGCTAAGGTGGGATCGCAAATTCAAAGCCTGCCTACGCCAGTTGAAGTCCAGTCAGGTACTTAGTGAGAGATGGAAACAGGAAGACTTACACCCCGGCAACAATGAACCCAATCTGTATTTCTACCTCATTATTAAAACAACTGTAGAGCTAGAAGAAAGGAACCTTATTACACAATGCTGTCTGTGGGTGACAAGAGGCCACCAGCATGCTGATTGGCGAGTGTGTCCTAGGACTGACAATGCAACGATTGAGGCTGGCTGTCGTACAGCCTCTGTTGAGCTTTTTTCTAGGGTCTCACAAGTCTTCCAGAGACAGAAGATTAGAAAGGAAGAGAGTTAAACTATTCACAGCTCAATACAGACAACTCTGCCTGCAGAGCTCCTTGTCCCTGTAGGCTGTATGCACAGAGAGCCTCTTAATTCTGCTGGAAGGAATGTGAGGGATAGGGTAGAAACGATGTATAAAAGCATTTCTACGTGCTAGCAAGCAGCAATTGGAACAACAGGTTTTGCAACAGTGGCAAAAAATACTTTAAAATTATTTCAATGGAAGATGGGAGCTGTATTCTGAAACTACAAAACTGTGTAAATGAAAATATGTAAATAAATGAAGTGACAAGCACATTCGAGATTGTTGGCCTCAGGGCGTGTTCTCCTCTGCCAGTGGATGCACGTGAAAATGGGTGTGCGATGATTAGTGCCAGTTTCCAAACAGTTGCACTAACCTGGTCCTGCCCTGAGCTGGAATGTTCTAGAAACACCTGAAGTGGACTGGTTTTCCTCGAAACATTGTACCACAAGTAGAATTACAGCATACTTAAAAATCAAAAAATTGGTATTTCTTGTGTCCCTTCCCACTTATGGCTTTAGTTGACAAAACAGAAAATCTGTTTCTTTAGATGGATTTAGTAAATAGAATGTAGACTACATTTGCCTGATGGCAGAAGGAAAATTCACTGAACAAGGCTGACTCTGGGGAACCTACCATTGCAAACTAAGGTTCTGGTTGACCAGATGACTAATGCTGTTCTGTAGAGAGGCATGGTTTCAAGGGAGAAACCCCTAGCATTTCCTCTGCTAACTAAATCTCTCTCATCCCATTATTCCAACAGAATACTTGAAATGTTTTCTTAAGGAAAAATTGCAACATCCGGCTTTGTGCTAACTGTATCCTTTCCACGGATCTATTAAGGTCCAAGTTTTGGCTTAATAGATCTTTAAGAAGATTTGGGACTCTACATAGTTATTAATGTTAAAAAGCACTTTGAAAGTACTTTCTAAAAGTGACTCTTGATAAAGTTTTAAGTCATTCTCTGTGCTTACTTGTTTTGACTGCCAGTCAGGCTTAATTTAGCAAGATTACTTTTCTTTTCTTTTTTTTTTTTTTTTTTTTTTGTTTTTTTTTTTTTTTGTTTTTAGATTTTTTTTATTAATTTATTCATATTACATCTCGATTGTTAGCCCTTCCCCTGTTTCCTCCCATTCTTCCCTCCCTCCCATTTCTCCCCTTCTCCCCTCCCCTATGTCTGTGACTGAGGGAGACCTCCTCCCCCTATATATGCTCTCAGAATATCAAGTCTCTTCTTGGTAACTAGCTATCCTTCCTCTGAGTGCCACCAGGTCTCCCCATCCGGGGGACATGGTCAGAAAAGGGGCACCAGAGTTCATGTGAGAGTCAGATCTCACTCTCCACTCAACGGTGGAGAATATCATGTTCGTCGGCTAGGTCCTGGTAGGGGTTCGAAGCTTACTGCCTATATTCTCCTTGGCTGGTGCCTTAGTTTGAGGAGGACCCCAGGATCCAGATCTGCCTGTCATAAAGTTCTTCTTGTAGGTTTCCAGGACCCTGTGGGTCCTACAATTTCCTCTTTCTTCCATGCTACTCTTGCCTAAAGTCTCAATCGGATATCCTCTCCTCTGACCCACTTTCTTGGTAAGTAAAGATTTTCATGGTATGTATCCCTTGGACTAGTGTTTTGATATAAGTGAGTATATACCGTTTGTCTCTTTTTGCTTCTGGGTGTACTCACTCATTATGATAATTTCTAGATCAATCCATTTGTCCACAAATTTCGGGAATTCCTTGTTTTTAATAGCTGAGTAGTATTCCATCGTGTAAATATACCAGATTACTTTTCAAACTTCACTTTAAAACATACTATGTGTGTGTGCCTAAAGCCTTCCGAAGCCAGAAGGGGGCATCAGATCCCATGGAATTAGATTTGCAGACAGTTGTGAGTTACTGTGTGGATACAGGGAATTGAACCTAGGTCCTCTGGAAGAGCAGCCATGGCTTTTAACCACTGGGCCATTTCTTCAGCCCTAAAATTTACTTCCAGCTAGTGTTCTGAAGCACCTCCCTGCATTTCCTTACCTTCTTCTAAAAACACATTTTTGAGCTGTTATTTCAACTCTGTGTTTTGTGCTGCTTTAACCCTGCTAATTTCTGATCTTCCTGAGAACATTTACGCTATTTTCCACAATCCCTGGATATGTCTTCTTTTCTGAAACTCTTCCCCTCGTGAGTCTGACCATGAAGGGGAAACCAAGTGCCACATCTTGTTTATAACTTCCCAGCTGAGCACTGAGGTGTAGGGTGGCCACTGTTCCCACTGTGCCATGCTACTAACTGGTCCTCCAGTGTCCCTGCAGGGTGGATGCTACTAGAGCCCACATCTTACACAAGGAAGCTGCTGTCCATGGAGGCTCAGCATGGGTCCCAGAGTGTGAGAGGAGACAGGGAACACGCCCAGGCTCGTGTTGACTCCGTCATCCCATACCTGATGTTTACTAAACCCCATTTGGCAGTGGGGTTACTAGAGTCTAAAACAAGGCTATTTTGATCCCCTAATCATGTGATTTCAGTGTGCTCTTTCTATGGGGTGCCATGGATCCCGATGGCACCCGACTGGCAAATTGTCCAGTGTTACTCAAAATTCCTACATGACGGTGCCAGTGAAGTCATCCATATGCTGCTAAAGAGACAATGATCAGGCCTAACTATGTCCATAGAATGTAATTAAAGATTTTAAAATACAATCTTAAAAAGAGGACCCGCACACCAGCAAAGATGAATATAGGCAGTAAGCTTCGAACCCCTACCAGGACCTAGCCAATGAACATGATATTCTCCACTGTTGAGTGGAGAGTGAGATCTGACTCTCACACGAACTCTGGTGCCCCTTTTCTGACCACGTCCCCTGGATGGGGAGACCTGGTGGCACTCAGAGGAAGGATAGCAAGTTACCAAGAAGAGACTCGATATTCTAAGAGCATATACAGGGGGAGGAGGTTTCCCTCAATCACAGACATAGGGGAGGGGAGAAGGGGGGAAGTGGGAGGGAGGGAGGAATAGATACAAGGGAAGGGCTAACAACTGAGATGTAATATGAATAAATTAATTTAAAAAGTAATTAAAAAAAGAGGACCCGCAAATTACAGGTATCTTTTTTCAACGTAAGGAATGAAAAGATTACAACCGTAAAGGAGTTAGAGTGACTGACTCAGAAGTTTTTTTTTAAAAAGAGGGAAGCGATGAACTTTTGTGTTCAGAAGGCATGTGGGACAGAGGTCAGAGACTTTCCGCAGGAAGGAAAACAGCAGAGGAAGTGAACTAAATGACAGCAGGTGACTTTAAAAACAAAGTGAGGCCAGCTGGACAGTGATGTCGTGCAGAGCCGGTAAGATTCCACAGTGGGCCACGGGGGTGGGGGTGTGGGAGGCAGAACCCCGTAACAGACACTGCTGGCTTCCTCTCCTTCCCAGGAAAAACATTGTTTTTTCCTGCAAAATCAAAGATAACTCCGACTGTGGAAGAAATGAACAGTGCCCTTTAGGGACCACTCAAACAATTTCTCACACATTTGGCTGTTACAACTTGGCAATATAATTTAACTTACCATTTTGGATGAGCAGAATCAACATCGCCCGAAGCCGTCAGATGTGCGGGTTCCTTGATTCTATCCCAGACTTACTGAATCAGAAGCTCAGGGTCAGATGTTACTTATACTCACTGGCTGTTAAGAAAACACTTTGAATGTGATTATTTCTTTTTGATAAGGATCTGTAGAACTGATAAGATATCAGGGCACTAAAAGCCTAGAATTAGGGCCGGCAGGAAGGCTCGAGTGGGTGACAGTGCTTGCCTCTGAGCTTAAGGCCTTGGGACTTACATGGTGGAAGGAGAGAACTGACTCCTATAAATTGTCCTCAGATACCCACACATATGCTATGGCACAAACACACAACACACATACACACAACACACATACACACAACACATGCTAAGTTGAAAAACTTAGCAAATTGCCCCCTTTTTTTTTTTAATTATAAAAGAGATTACCATCCTAACAATATGGTAGATGGGTTAGGTTATTCAGCCATTCCCACAGGGATGGGGGCCACTTAACACAGTAAAAAAAAAAAAATCTTTAAAGTAATAAGGAGACGTGAGACCGGAAGGACTTTCAGACAAAGCCTAAATGGAGAAGACGCCAGCGATGTTGGCAGAGCACAGAAATTACTGATAGTCTAGTAGTGTTTGCTGAACCCGGTAAACTCTGGTTTTAGTCCTTGTGGACGGTCAACAATAGAAATTAGAAGCCAGGGCTGACCCACGGTAAAGACCCAAAAGGAGACTCTTTCTCACAGAGCCGAGCGGTTTGCTCAGGATGAGGTTGAGCTGTAAGTGGCGTGCCGCACATCCATGGGCAGAGTTGCCTCAGACCCAGACAAAGCAGCGCTGGAAGAGCAGATCAACAGCTCTGAGAAAGCATTGCCTTACGAAGGGTTCAGGAGCTCGAGCTGTGCAAACCTAAGGTGGTCTGAGAAGCCCTAAGCCCGAGCTCAGGTGTTTCTCAGTTGGGGGAGTGTCTGCATTGCGCAGAAAGGCATTTCTCTTTTGTCCCTCGGGGATTCTCAGAAATAATTTGCCAAGGGAGACTCAAAAGTAGCTGATAGAAGTAAGGAAGGCACAAGGGAAGAAGTCATGATGAACAAGAACCAGGAAATAGCAAACAACAACACCAAATCTCAAAGCAAAACCAAACCAAAGCAAAACAAAACAAAAAACCCCAGCATGTCTGTAAGAGCTAAACAAAACTTCTTTTGTTTTTGTTTTTGTTTTGTTTTGTTTTTCGAGACAGGGTTTCTCTGTGTAGCCTTTACTATCCTGAACTCACTTTGTAGACCAGGCTGGCCTCGAACTCACAGCGATCTGCCTGCCTCTGCCTCCCAAGTGCTGGGATTAAAGGCGTGCGCCACCACGCTCTGCTCAAAACTTCTTGAAATGCAAAGCAACAATGAAAATACATGTCTCAGATTTACCAATGTATAGGAAACAGCCGAAAGGAGAATTAAAGTGACTGAAGACAGACAAGAAGTCAGAAAACAAGAGATGCTAACAGGATACAAACAAGAGTTTATATAATGTGGAGCTGAGAATAAGAAGATCCAGTCAAAAAAGGAAAGAGATAGCCCAGGCGGTGGTAGCAGATGCCTTTAACACCAGCACAGAAGCAGGTGGATCTCTGTGAGTTCGAGACCAGCCTGGTCTCCGTTGTTAGTTCCAGCCCAGGACAGCCAGGGCTACACAGAGAAACCAACCCTGCTTTGAAAACCAAAGCAAAACAAAATCATATCTAGTGATGAACTTTAATTTCAAATAAGAATACACTTTTAAAAGATTACATTTGTAGTCTGAGCTGTTGCCTGAAGAATAACTCAGTGCTTATCCAATTCTTTGTGCAATTTTGTTGAGTTTGGGGAAAGGAGCTTTGGTGTTGGGTGACTATTATTCACAGGCCCTAGACATCTGACACAAATGTCTTGCTTTGTTTTCTTTTAGTTTCATGAGAAAAGGGGACCGGACTGGACCGCGACTGTTTCCTGTTTGATCTCAGGCACTATCTCAGCTCGCGGAATAAATGAGAAATTCCTGTTGGTTTAATTAAAAGACTTCCAGTGGATGAGCTAGCCTGCCTGCCTTCTGGTGCCCAGGCAAGTGCATTGATAAAAGGATCAAAAGATGCCCGTTCATTGTCCTAGATTTTTTTAGTCTGTCTTGACAGCTTTTGAGAATATGAGTCAATTTCTCAAAAATGGTTTATTGTGAGCCTTGAGATACCCAGTCTTACCTGGTACCTTAAATCATTGTTTTCTCCCTAGGGATAACTGGGGATCTCTAAAATACAGCCTTCTTGTCCACTGACTCAGATGGCTGATCAGGAAGAGGCCAGCCATCTCCTGGGGAATCCTGGCTGGCCTCCAAGAAAGGGTGCTCCAGCTACTGGGAGGAAGTGGGGAGAACTGCGCTACCTCATAGCCGACCCAGTTCCTGAGCTCTCGGGATCTACCTCCAGTAAAGACTCCTGCTAGGCCCAGTCACAGAGACGAGAGGGCGTGATCAGGAAGCCCATGGCACATTCTACAGGCAAGTTACCACTAAGGCCCAACTTTAGGAGAAGAGTGAGGTGACATCAGGGCTGTGGCACCCCGCTCACCAGCCCACTCTACGTTGCCAGTGAAAAAGTTCTCATGGGTATAAATGTTTAAGCATGTGATTAGACAGTCATGTGATACTGGCTAACACTCTATTTCTATTCTTTTCCTAAAGATTTGTTGTTTATCTATGTGTCTGTGTGTGTCTGTGTGTATGTATGCCACATATGTGTGAGTACCTAAAGAGGCCAGAAGAGGGAGCCAGATCACCTGGAGCTGGTGGTAAAGGCAGTAGTGAGCCTCCCACTTGCGGTGCTAGGATCCAAACTTGAGTGGTTTGAAAAAGCAGCAAGTGTTCTTAGCCACTGAGTCCTCTCTCCTCCCTTATTGGTGTTCTATGTGTGTATGTGTGTGGTGCATTTGGTACATACACATGTATGCATACATGTAGAGGACAGAGAAGTGTACCAGTCATCTTCCACTGTTACTGGCTGCCTTATTGCCTTGAGGCAGAGTCTCTTACCGAATGGAAAGTTGTGTTTGGGGCTAGGCTGAATGGCCAGTGGTCTTTTGGGATCTTCCTGTCTTTGCCACCCCTGTATTCCCCTCAGCGCTGGGGATTTGAACTCGGGTCCCCATGCTTACAAAGCAAGCACTTTTGCCCACCCCGCCATCTCCCTGGCCCACCTATGATGTTCTTTATAAGTGTTTTTTTAACAGTCCAGGGTCCAGCCATATTTTCCTCTTTCGTGTCCTGGGAAAGAAATCTCACCTCTAGAATAAAGTGATACGGGAACAGAAATCCTATCTGCCTGGCTCACCACTGTACACCCAGGGGCTAGAACTCTGCCCGTAACAGAGTGGAAACAAAACACAGGCAAAACCATCACATGAGGAATCGGCAAAACAAAAACAAACAAAAAACAAGCTGTGCCCAGATACTGGTGCCCTGCATTCCTGCCACTCACTAGGAAGGGATGGGTAGTGGCTACTTACAGAGAGCTCTCTCCAGAGGAGTTCCAAGCCAGACCACACTGCTCTCTGTGCATGCCTTTGACCTGTCAGTTTAAGCGCACCCTTTTCCTTGGTGCTTGCACGACTGGCATTAATAGGTGGGGATTTATTGGCGTACCTGAGGTTCTGTCGTTTGCTCCGAGAAGGCAGGAACTATATCTGGTTTGTATGCAATCTGGTTCAGTAGCTCCCCTCCATGTGCTGGCCCTCATAGCAACAAAAATTGACTTGGGTTTTGCGAGCCAGCTCTGGCTCACAAGCAGAGTAGCCACTTGAGGGCTTTGGATGATGGAGAGTCTCAGAGGCTAGGCAGGCATTCTGACATCCTGAAGCCTTTCCCTGCAGGGACTGATGTGTGTCACGGATGCTCTAGGCTAGAGCAGGGTGAAAGGTAGGCTTTAATCCCAGCATTCAGGAAGCAGAGGCAGGCGAACCTCTGAGTTCAAGGCCAGCCTGGTCTACACAGTGGCTGCACAGAGAAACCCTGTCTCAAAGGGGGTCAGGGGTGGGAGGAGGGAGACAAGAAAATCTAGATGATACTGTCACAGCTGGAGAAACACTTTTCAAAGCCGTATGGAAACAGAGGAAAGTAAGACTGTTTATCGCCATCTCCAAGGGAAACACAGAACATCCCATGTACTTAATTTATTTACTTATTTATGTGTGTATGTGCAGGCATTCACACCTGAGCGTGCATGGACGCCAGAAGAGAACATTGTATGTGCTTCTCCATCACTCTCTCGGTCTTCTTCCTTTGAGGCAGGGTCTGTCCCTTAACCTGAAGTTTTCTTTTCTTGCTTAGGCTGGAAGGCTGCAAGTCTTAGCAGTTCTCCTGTCTCCAGCCTGTGGAAGCTGGGAGTAGAAGTGTATATGGGGTCTAAACTTGGGTTCACAGGAAAGTGCAGCAAGTGCTCTTATAAGTGCCGAGCCATCTTTGCAGCTCGTCCATACCACTACGGCAGGAAGAAGCCTACCATATGGTCTGCGGTCAGGTGGAGCCAAGCATTTAGAGCCAGCAGAGGTTTGGGGTGGCCTTTCCAATCCTGATGACTAACAGCTGTGACTTTCTGTTGTAGCAGATACGGTATGAGACAAGAAAGGACCCGTGTGAGCGCCAACTCAAACTCCTCATCTCTTACCTCGTTACAAAAATCTCTGGTGGAAGATCAGACACGGGCCCATGCTGCCCTGATAGGAAATTATTATGACTTATGACTATGATTATTATATTCACAGAGATTATTGTGAGTAGGAAAACGTTCTGTTTTAAATGAACGCTGAGGAAATTGCAATAAGTGAATTAAGCCAAGAACAAAAGACAGATACATATTGATTGCTTTGTTTTACTTGAGGTGCTTAAAAATAGTGCATTCATGGAGAAAGAAAGTAAAACCGAAGCTACTGGGGGCTGTGGGAGACAGTCATCAAGAGCTAATAGGTCCACAGTGTCTTTTGGGATAATATAAAAGTTACAGATGTGGATGCTGATAATGACAATATGACCCTAAATGCCAATGAAGCATAGTCTTAAGAGTGGCTAAAATAATAACCTTGTTATGCATACTCCAGTACTGTTGAATGATTATTAATACTTAATATTAATAATAATTTTAATAAAATCAGCAGTTGCTTCTTAACCAGATTTATACCCAAACAACCATACAGAGAGACTAGGATCTATTTAATTAGCCTACAGCACAATGCTGCACAATAATTTACTCCATCCTAAACATCCATGCTAGTATAGTTCCTCCCATTCAGATTTCCCACACTATACTTGCTTTTATTTTGGTTTTGTTGTTATTGTTGTTTTGTTTGTTTGTTTAGGAGATAGGGTTTCTCTGTGTAGCCTTGACTATGCTGGATTCACTTTGTTGACCATGCTGGCCTCAAACTCACAGCGATCTGCCTGCCTCTGCCTCCTGAGTGCTGGAATTAAAGGCGTGCGCCACCTCTCCCAGCTATGCTTGCTTTTAAATCATTTCCTAGGCCTGGTTCACTCCTCCTGATGTTTTCTGGCTTTCTCGTAGCTCCATCCTGTCCTTCCTCTTCTTTCTGCTCCCCTCTGGGCCTGGATGTCCCACCTTATTCCCTGTATTGCTCAGCATTGGCTAGTTGATTTTTATTGGCAACACAGGAAACAAATGGTGACATGTTTACACAAACTTGAGACAGGAGATTCTTAGAATAAACATACAATGCAAGGTCTGGGTTGAAACTAGAGAGTGGTGTAGAGAAATCAGCATTTGAGTGAACCAGGGTAAACTGCGCACAGTCTACAAGAACATTACGCCAACGCAGTACAGTAAAAACGGTCTTATTAGCATTTTAAAGTTATAACACAACTGCAGTTACATATATCCTAAATTGTGACTCCTGGGAGAGGCAAACAGCAGGGGCTGGTCCGTGGAGGCCGGAAGGCAGCTCTGGACATTCTCAGTAGAAAGAGTCGTTTCTGCAGAATGGAGAAAGTGAGGGCAGATGGAGGAGGGAAAGGAAGGATGACCCTGAAGCTGAAGCCGAAGCTCCTTGATGCTGACCGCGGACTCGCTTTGGAGACCCCGGCTAGCATCCACCCGGACTCATTTACAGGCGGCCTCGCTGCACTCTGCGCTGTGCAATGTACGCCCCTTCTGTCTACAAAGCCAGTGACAAAGAGAAACGCAAAGGGACCTAGTTGCCTCCGCCCCAGGAGAGTCCTGTGACAGGCATTGCTGGGCCATGGAGTGGACTCCCCTTTGTTGCTGTTTGGGGGCGCCACTTTATGTTGTACTTTAGTCTCTGTGCGTGTGTCGATATGAGAGTCTGGTTGCCGAGTTCCTTGTTTAGGTAAAGCAGTCGAAACAAGAGGCCTTTGCAACAGAACGCAAGGACAGAGGGCCTCTGTAGACTTAACCTGAAGACGGCATCTCCTATGGTTCTGTGAGCGCGAGGCCTGTGGTTAAATGCTTGCTGCAACACAGCTTTCCACCGCAGACCTTTCTGGAATGCAGTTTTAGCTGGCAAAGGGGCTTAGAATCCTTTCTACCAGCGTTCCTGGGGTCAGGGAAAGGATGCTAGGAATCGAAGCTAGGGGCCGGAACATGACAGTAACATCTTCCACACCAAGCTGCTTCCCAATCTTGTCCCAGAGGTGTGAACTGTGTTGGTTCTCACGATGGGCATGTGAAAAGGCTGGAAAAGGTTGAGCTGTGAAAAACAACCATTCATGTTGTTACTCACATCGAGATTTTCTATGATCTCCCTTAAATGCTAGTGGCCACCGCAACTGTCAGGCAATCTGAAACACCGCCATTCAGTAAGACTGGTGTTTTGTTGTTGTTGTTTTGTTTTTGTTTTTGTTTTGTATTATTATGAAAGCAATGAAAACTTGGAGAAAATAGGAGACAAAAGATCAGCAAAAAGTAAAATAATGCATCGGTGACTCGACTCCTTGCCTGGAGGTAGTCACTATTAACCATAATTGCTAATGGTTCAGCGCTCAGTTTGCTAAAACATTTGTACACACCAGAGCCACCACTTGGTATACATTGTTTCAGCCTGATTTTTAAATTATCTGTCCCGTAAACTAATCCCCAACTTGTAGCAATCCTGGTGCCTCTCCCTCCCAAATGCTGGGTTTACAGCCCTGTGACATGATGCCTGGCCATAATATATTTAATGTTAAAATGTGCATCTTTATAACCAAGCGCGATTTTATTGCGCAGATCTGACTGTCTGCTCAGGTGTGTAGGTTCAGACGATGCATGAATGTCTTCTCGCCGTCATCCATGTTGCTGCTGTGGGAATGTCTCATGAGAAAATCTCATCAGCCCTTCCCATCCCTTCATGGTTGTATCTTTGCTAATTAGATGTAGCCACAGTTGATGGGTGCTTGCGTAATGATAACACATTGGCTTTTTAAAAAAGCTTTCTTATGTATACAGTGGCTCTGCCTGCATGTACACCTGCCGGCCAGAAGAGGGCATCAGATCTCATTATAGATGGTTGTGAGCCACCATGTGGTTGCTGGGAATTGAACTCGGGACCTCTGGAATAGCAGTCAGCGCTCTTAACCTCTGAGCCATCTCTCCAGCCCTACATTGGCTTTTTAAAAGATCTGTTTATTTTCATTTTATGTGTATGGGTATTTTGCCTGCATGTATATCTGGGCATCCCATGTATGCAATAACCACAGGCCAGAGCAGGGCATCAGACCCCCTGGAACTAGAGTTGCATGTGGTTGTGAGCCACCATATGGGTGCTGGGAACTGAAACCAGGTCCTCTGGAAAAGCAGTCAGTGCTCTTAACCAAGACGCCATCTCTCCAGCCCCACACCTTGCCTTTATAAAATAACTCAAATATACTTGAAAAAGAGTCATTTGAGAGACACTTGCTAGCATTTTACATTCATTTATTCATGCGTGTTGCTGCCTTGCTGCACACCGGCCTGTAAGTGGTCATCAACATCGGACATACGAAGCTCAAGACAAGACATTGGGAAAACACGGAAGGCTCACATTATAGTGCTTTGAATAAAAATGTCCCCCACAGGCTCAGACCTGTGAACACTTGGTCCCTGGTTGGTTGTGCTGTTTGGGGAGGGTTTAGGTGCTACACTTTGCTGGGGGAAAATACATCGCTGGGCATGGGATTTAAGACTAAAAGCCTGCAGGCATTTCCAGTTTGCTCTCTCTGTCCCCGGTGTGTGACTGAGGGTGTGGCCCCTCAGCTCCCACCCCGGCCACCACTCTTGCCACTTCCTGCCTTGCTTCTCCACCATGATGGGCTCATCTGTAGTAGCAGGAGGCCATTATGTTTTGGGTGTTTTTTTTTTTCCCTCCCATACTTAAGCTCCCATAATAATGACTCACGAGACTCATTAAATATTATACAAATACCTATGCCATATAGCTTGGCTCTTCTTTGATTAGCTCATAACTTAAAATAATCCATTTATTCTAATCTGCATTCTGTCACATGACTGCCTACCTGAGCTCAGGCACCATCTATCCATCTTCCTCACATTGGTGGCTCAATCTTACATGTTTGTCTCTATCCCAGAATTCCTTCTGCTGCCAGATGTTGCACCCCTATTTCCTGCCTAAGCTATAAGCCATACATAGTTGTTTTTTTTTTTTTTTTTTAATTGACAGGTGTTGCGTCTACACCACACACAAGAGATTCCTTCCACACTCATCCTTCTGGCACTATAAGCTCAAGTATTTTCTTCTATAAGCTGCCTCGGCCACAGTGTTTTGTCACAGCATCAGCAAAGCAACTAATTCACGCACTGGGCCTCTGAACAGAGGTCTTCAGAGAGAGCCATTTTCTAAGGACCATGCTGTCTAAATACTTCCACGTACATGTCACACTCCATTTGCAATTGTGGTCACATGTCAAAACACCCTGGGCGACCCAAGGAGGTAGGGGACCTCTTCCTCTTCCTCCTCCTCTTCCTCCTCCTCCTCCTGGAGGAGACCTTGTTTCCTGGGCAGGGAGAAAATAGACCATCCAGCCTTTGTCTTTGCGCCATGGCTTGTGCCCCAGCCCTTCTTGGTGGCATCTTATCTTTGCTTTCTGCCTCAAACCTACACAAAAGACTCAGCAGAGTCACACCTTCCCTGGGCTTTAGCTAAAGCACACCTGAGCTGTGACTGTTCAGTAGGCCTCCCCGCTGGTGAAACAACAGACTCACTTAGAATCCATGGTCAAGGGAGTCACTAATTTGAAACTCGTGAAGAGCAAGAGGGTTTAGACGCAGTGAGGCATTAAAACTTTGAGGGGCTACAAAGTACAGCATTGTGGAAGAGTGCTGGCCTAGTATGCAAGAGGCCCTGGCCTTGATCCTAGTACCTCAAATAAAATAGTAAAAAAGAAACCAAAAGCATGAATAAAACAAGGGATATCTTGGAAATAGCTTAGAAGACAAAAGTGAAAAAGAAGAAGAAGAAGAAGATGACAAAAGTGCATATATTTGCCTAAAATCGCATAGGCAATTGATTTACTCAGAGCTATGGTCTCAACTGTGGATATGACTAATGAAGCAAGACAAAAGTCCCTGAACAGCAAAGGGTTAAAGATCACACAGAACAAGCAGCACAGCCAGCCCAAGTTCTTAAAGTGGGTTTTAGATGTTCTTCATTTTGTTGCCCTAGGGTTCGAACCCAGCATCTGCTGCATGTTAGGCAAGTTTCTTCTTTGAATTTGTCAAATCATCTGGACAACCTGAGAAAGTTACTATTTCTGAGGACAAAAAAAAAAAAAAAAAACCAAAAAAACAAACAAACAAAAAACCTCATAATTCCCAAAGAGGTCTTTTGTTGCCATAAACAGTGCACAAACAGACTCATTCATCTGCTCTCATAAATAACATTTCAACAGCAATAGCTAACACTGTTAGGTTAACATTTTAGTAATTTTCAAGTTTAAAATAAACCCAGGACCCAAAGTCCCATGAGACTACTTCATGACTAAAAAACTAATCAAAATGCCATTCTTTAGTCAACATGACTCCCAGAAATAATGAAATATGTGTTTGATGATGTCGTCCTTTTAAGTGAAAACGGAAATTATTTCTATTTTATAAGTGCATGCTTAACTGTTCTCCCTCTTCCTGTGTGTGTACAAGGAAATGTGTGTACATATAATTAAATAATGGTCAAAATTTTTTGCAAAGAAGCTGTATTTTAGAACAAAAAGTGTGTGTGTATGTGTGACATATAATGCAAATTTGACTTTTAATGCACACATTTTGAAAGGTGGATTTAAACCTGGAAATTACCTAACAGATCATTCACCTGGCTCCTTCATTTTACAGATGAAAAATAAAATAAAACACTCCCCACACCAAAACAAAAAACAAAAAAAAAAACAAAACTATGTGGCGCTGAGTGTGGTCACACAGACCCAGTGTTCAGAGCTGAACTGAAAAGGCCATCAGCCTCCTAGGTCTCCTGATTGTGTCTCTGGTGTACTCTGGATCAAGCCTACCTGTGCAATAATCTCACACACACACACACACACACACACACACACACACACACACACACACACACAATGTACAATAGCATTAACTGATACTATGCTCTTCTTAAGTCCAGTCACACAGATATATTCTTCGCTAGCCCTTTGAGTCTAGGCCAGCACTCTCCCTCCCACCCCAGGCTCCTGCAAACCATGGACCAGGGAGGGATGCTGTTTTCCAGAGGCTGTGTGATTGCAGGAAGGAGGGCAGGGAATCTGCCTCCCCTTTGCCCACCACTGTGTCTTCAGGCCCAGATGGTAGTTGGTACAAAACAAATAGTTGTTAACTAGCTGAGTATTGAATGAACGGTAATCACCGTTACAAGCAATTGAGGGGGGAAATCATGCCCTTATTAGTATCCTTTCCCCAGACTACTGGAAATGTGGGTAACTTGTCCTGGGCCTCTGTCTGTGGTAGGACACCTTTGCACTGGGGTGCTTCTGAACCGCTGAGTAAAGACTACTCGGTTTTCCTCTGTGTAGGCGTCTCTCTTTCTCTCTTTCGTGCGGAGTTTGAACCAGGATCTTCAGAACTGCTGAGCTCACAAGCAGCCCTAAGCAGGACA
Source organism: Acomys russatus (assembly GCF_903995435.1). Classification (NCBI taxonomy): domain Eukaryota; kingdom Metazoa; phylum Chordata; class Mammalia; order Rodentia; family Muridae; genus Acomys; species Acomys russatus. The sequence goes on from NC_067162.1 coordinate 6,137,307, forward strand.
GACTTTTACTCTCTATCTGGTGGTAAGGATTTCCTGCTTTTGCCTGTGGCAGTGTGCCCTCGCCTTCACGGCACGGTCATGTCGGGCTTGGTGGATTTCTATTGTCCACGTCACAGAGTGTCTGGTGCACTGAAGCCCACCAGAGCCTTTCTGAGAGAGCGAGGAATGTGTTAATGTGTTAATATGTATACAATCAGATCCTGTTACTATCGTAATTTAAAGGAGCAATCGCTTTTTAAAGATGGCAGAGACATCATCGGTCTCTGGAATGTGTACAGAGGATGACAAATGCTGGCCCCACAGCAGCTGGCAGGTGGCAGCACCTAAAACAGGCTGGTGTCACCCCAAAGGCATGGCAAGTGAGGCAGAGAACCTTTCATCTCGGCCACTGTCCATGCGTCTGCCTTGTTTTGGCTTCTGGGGTCACTTGCTTTCCTTGGCTTGCTGTCCCACCCCCCAGTTTCAAAGTTAAAAAGCAGCCTTGTGCCTTCCCCACCTGCTTTGCTTTTCTCCCTCACCCTAGCTTCCGATTTGTCCTGCTCTGACTCCACCTCCCCTTTCTTCCTGCTCCCTTCGAAGACCTTGTGGCTGCATGGGACACATCTGGACACTTACTCCATCGTAAGCTTTTTAGTTTAGTCATACCTGAGGTCTCTTTTCGCCAGTAAGGTGCTGGGGAGGCAGAGGTGTCCAGAACCGTGACTGTGATTTCAGCAAGTGGAACGTAACAGAAGGAGCCATTAAGCTTTCCCTGCTTAAAGACAGGACAAGCGGGGCTGGAGGCCGGCTCGGTGGTGAAGAAACTGCTCCTCCAGAGGACTGGAGTCCAGTCCTCAGACGTCACAACAGCCTGCCTCCAGCTCCAAGGGACCCACTGCCTCTGGCCTCTGCTGCACCTGCACTCACATGCGCATACCCTCTGGTCCTCACAAATAAGTGAGTCTTCCGAAATAGGTTGCATGCTGAGTTTAGTGGCACACACCTTTAACCCCAGCACGTGGGAGGCAGAGGCAAACAGATCTAGACCAGACTGGTCTGCATGGGGAGTTCTAGGTCAGCTATGGCTGTCTTGGGAGACCATGTATCCAAAAAGACAGAGAGAAAGAAAGAGAGAGAATGAATCAGAAACTGGTGTGCTGGTGATGTTCTTTGTAATTCCTGCACTATGGAAACTGAAGAAGGGGCCTTGTGAGTTTGAGGGCAGCCTGAATTAGCCAGTAAGACTCAGGCAAACAAAGGGAGGAATTTAAAGAAGAATCGAGAACTGTATAGAGGAATCCCATCACCAGTAACTTACAGTTTATTTGTATGTGTGTGCACATGTGCATGCTACAGTGTACATATGAAGGTCAGAAGATGACTTGCAATGCTCAGTTCCCCTTGTCCACTGTGTGGATCTTTGGGAGCTAAACCGGGTTGTCAGGCTTGGTGACAAGCACCCTTACTGAGGCATCTCCCCAGGAGGTTGTGTTTGAGGCAGGGTCTTATGCAGCCCAGATTGTTTTCCAACTCACTCTGTTGAGCTCACAGACCTTGACCTCCTGATCCTCTTGCCTCCACTTGTGAAGGGCTGGGCTTGTTACAGGTGTGTGCCTGTCCAAGCACCACGGTCTGAATGCAAACCAAATTGAAATGACAACACAGGCAACATTCATACACTTGAACTTGGATCTGGAAACATTTTCCACTCAAGGGTTCAGGGATGGATCTTGGAGCGAGGGAGGAGAAGGGAGAATTACAGAGAGCCCAGCGTGTGGCCCCAGATGGACACCTGACATAATATCTAGGGTCATGAAAATGCTGTTCATTGCCTTGGGACCCTTCAAATCCACTGTGGACAAATGCCTGAGACTTGGCTTAATGAAAAGACCGTGGGGTAAATGCCATCAGCCTCGACGCCACACATGTGGAAGTCCCAGAGCCCAGGGTCAGCTGGGAACTTTGTGTCTTCATCTCACGGTGGGGCCAGGTAAGAGGAGCCATGTGCCGTGCGTGGTATGAGAAAGGGCGTGCTGCAGTTTGAAGACTCGAAGGCCGGGAGGAAGTGAGAGCATATAACATTGTTATGTTAGGAGCAGGCAGGAAAGGGATGTGGGAGCCGTGGAAGTCAGCTAAGTCCTCTGTCACAGGCGGAAATCAATAAATAAGGCCTGAAGTTAATAAACCAGAAATAGATGGAGAAGTTTATTCTTTAGAGCTACGGAGCTAGCAACCCAGAAGAGCACAATAACATGTGCTTGCCCCGGGGAAGCAAGGTGTAAAGAGGGGAGCAGTGGAGCCCAGGGTTGCACAAAATGATATCTTCCTGTAATATTTAGTTGTTAATTAGTCAAATGCATGTCACCCCAATAAGTTATTTTTATTTATTCAGCTTACATTCCAATCATTAGCCTCCTCCCTCCCCTCCCCCCGTCCTCCCTGTCCCATCCGCTGTCCCTCTTCACTCTATCCCCCTCCCCTACTCCTCAGAAGAGGGGAGGCCCCCCAACCCATCCCAGCTCATCAAGTCGCATCAGGACCGAGTGCATCTCCTTCTACTGTTTCTTGGCAAGAGATCGAAAGCAGGCAACAGAGTCCATGTCAGAGACAGTCCCCACTCCCCTGACTAGGGGACCCTCACGGCGACTAAGCTGCCCATCGGCTACATCTGTGTAGTGGGCCCAGATCCAGTCTGTGCGTGATCCTTGGTTGGTGCTTCAGTCTCCGTAAGCACGCCCCCCAACCTGGGGTTGGGGGAGGGGGGCAGGTTAGTTGGCTCTGCTGGTCTTCTTGTGGAGGTCCTGTCCCCTTCCTTTTATCCTTCCCCGGAGTCTTCCACAAGTCTAACGTTTGGCTATGAGTCTCAGCATCTGTTTCTGTTGGCTGCTGGGTGGAGCCTCTCAGAAGATAGCTATCTAGGTCCTGTCTGTAACCATAGCAGAGGATTGTTAATAGCGTCAGGGGTTGGCTCTCTCTTATGGGGTGGGTCTCAGGTTGGGCCAGCTGTTGGTTGGACATTCCCTCCATCTCTGCTCTATCTTTATCCCTGCACATCTTGTAGGCAGGGTACATTTTGGGTCAAAGTGTTTTTGGGTGGGTTGGTGTACTCCTCCCTCCACTGGAAGTCTTGTCTGGCTAGAAGGTGGTCTCTTCAGTCTTCATGATCCCGGCTGCCAGCTACGCAATGGTTCCAGCCTCCAGCCTCCCAATAAAATATTTTTAAATAAATGTATTTTTAAAAACTAAAAAGTCCCAAACAAAACTAGAGCTGTGTGCAATGAGTAAAAGATGAAGCAAGGCACAGGAACACATGGAATGATTATCCGATTAACAAAGGGAATCCAGGGTGGTCATTCAGATTCCTACCACCTCACTGTGTCTGCGGCGAAATCCTCATGAGTCCTGTTTGGGGACCAGCGGGCACAGGTCAGTCGGACAAGACATAGCAGGTCTGGACCCTGAGAAGGATACTGGCTAGCTAGTCAAGAATTAGGTAGTAGTAGTAGTAGTAATAATAATAATAATGATAATAACAACAACAATAATAATAATAATAATAATAAAACATTTGACCCCTAGTCAGGACCCATCTGTGCCTTTCCCCACTTATCCTGCAGCTTGACAGTCTTGTGAAGAGCCCAGAGAGAACAAGACTGTTTTACCAAGGACCCTGGTTCTATTTGAATATGACCACACACTGCAGGTGACTAAGGCTCTTGCTGGACTGCTTCCAGGCTTTACTTCCTCCTTGCAATTTCCTGGCAGCCCTGCTCCAATGTTAAATGAAACCTTCCTTCTTGGCAGAGGGTCTCAGTACGGGTGCACAGAAGAAACGCACGTGCATTCAAGTAACATCCAGAAGCTGCCTGCTCTCCTCCTGGTCCTCCCAGACTCCCTTCCCATCCTCTTCCTTCTGGGTTGGGGTTTTGCCAGGCCATCCCTCTTGGCCAGGTCCTCTGCTCACTTCTGCACTTGCAATTTGCATGCATTTGTCCTTATATGTGCATAATGCTAATGTGGTATCTGGCCACATTTGCATAATGCTCAGATCCATTTTTTTTTCTTCTGGCTTCTCTTTCTTCTCCATCTCTCTTGTGTAAAGTATTCTTGGAGAAGGGGAAGGACCGCCTCCTGCCTGCCCCCATGGCTTTTTAGAAATATAACAGAGCTCTTCAGAAGTTGGCCACTTTCTCTCCCTCCCTTGCCCCATGAGAGCAAGATTTTTAGCAATAAAGGCAGCTGTGAGTGGGACTGAGGCAGGCTGGCCAGGGTCACGACAGGACCACTCAAACACGGAAAATGGAGACTGGCACCAACATGCCCCACCAAGGTGATCCACAGCAAAATGTCCTTTGCTTCCTAATCGTGACATCACTGTAGTGTCAGCCTTGCAGAGCTGGCCATTTTCGTGACACATCAGGGGCCACGACTAGCCTGAAACCCCACACAAGCACAGAAGAAGGAAATGAACTCTGTTCTGGACAAACTTGACTCATTCCAAAAGTCCCTCCACCCGTCCCCACCACAAGTAGCTCACAATCCTCCCCTCGTTAAGATTGCCTGTGATTGCCAGGGATGGTGGCGCACGCCTTTAATCCCAGCACTCAGGAGGCAGAGGCAGGCAGATTGCTGTGAGTTCGAGGCCAGCCTGATCTACAAAGTGAGTCCAGGACAGCTAAGTCTACACAGAGAAAACCTGTCTCGAAAAACAAAACAAAACAAAACAAAAACCCAAAACAAAACACAGAAAAAGATTGCCCGTGATGTAGATGGTGCATTTTCTGATGAGGGCTACTTTCTCTTAGAATGCCAACAGTCGTCCTTAGAGTGTGTACCAGAAGCAGGTGTGGGGCCCTTTTTTTTTTTTTTTTTTTTTTTTTTTTTTTTTTTGCAGTTCTGTGCTCTCATAGAAGAAGTTAAAGAAAGGAATCTGAAAGGAACTGAAGGGCTTTATTTGGGCTGCAGGGAGAAAACAACAGCACCAGCAAGCTAAAGACCCTAGCAGCTGCCTGGAGGCGAGAGGAAGAAAATAAAGTTAACCTCTGAGGCAGAAGTTAGTAAAGCCAGCAACTATATTAATGCAAGTCCGTGCAAGCCATTGCACGGTGGGAGAGCCTTCTGCGGGGGTGAGGATGCCCAGGAAGCCTCTTAAGGGATGAGGATGCCCAGCATGCCAGGAAGCCTCTGAGGGGTGAGGGTGCCCAGGAAGCCTCTCAGGCAAACAGGTACAGGATGTTGGCTGGAGTCTAGAGAAGGGAAGGAAGAGGAGGGGAAATGCTTTCTAAGCTAGAGCTCAGAATTTAAGGTTTCCCAGTCAATCTGCATGCAACTGCCTCAGGGAGGAGCTTCTGAGATGTATAAGCACGCATCTCAGTTAAGGGGATAGTTATTCATCCTGTTTTCTTGTCATGGCTGCAGGTGTGTCATGTTTCTTTCCAAATTCTGGCTTTAAGCCGGCCATAAGGCTGTAAAACAGGATTTGTTTCTTACCAGAGGTCTGGCCAAGGGAAGCACCTGCTGTCCACATCAAAAGGATGCTCTCAGGCCACTAACCAAGCCATTTGGAAAGGGGTTTTCTGGTCGTCCACTAAGCTATTCAAGCCAGAGGATGTTGATGTTCCACTGTCCCCAAGGGGCCCCAGTATGGGAGGCACCTGCCGCCTGTGGCAGGAAGGGTGTTAACAACCATGGTTCATGCCATTTGTACCGAAGGGAGCTGACGTAGATGCTCATGTGGCCCAAATGGTGCCGGGAAGCAGCTGGGGGCCTAGCATCCCCTACCTCACTTTCACTCTGTGGTGAAGGCTCCTCCCAGTCTTACATTGTCTCTGAATTCATTCTTTGGCAAGAGCATAAAATACCACGGAGAGATCTTAATCTGAACCACTGTCTCTCTCTCTCTCTTATCTCTCCCAGCTTCCCCCAAAGGGCCATAGCTTCATCACAGACAAGTACATAGCCTGGGAAGAGCATCCTGTTATCCCTCAGTGTTGTCTGAAGCTGAGAAAATGGGGCCGGGGGATGGTTCAGTCAGTAAAGCGCTTGCTGCGCTGGCGGGAAGACCTAAGTTCAGACCCCCAGCACTCCCATGTATGACATTAGGTACTCCTAACGCGTGGTGTGTGAGTGTGATCCCAGCCTTGGGAAGAGCTCTGGGACTCAGTGGCCCACTGGCCCTGCCAAATCAATGAGTGCCAGGTTGAGCAAGAGACTCTGCCTTAAAAAAAAAAAAAAAAAAAAAAAAAGTCAATTAAAGACTGAGGAAGGCATGCAATGTCAATCTCTAGCCTACACACACACACACACACACACACACACACACACACACACACACACACGCATGTATGCACATACACACAATAACTAAACACCATGAAAATAGAGAACTGGACAGTGGACTGTGGTAGCTGCACTCATCAGCAATTTTACCAAGTCACAGCACTACAGAGACCGCATTCAGGGACCAGCAACAAAAACACACAGCTTCCTCCTTATCTGTACTCCGACCGAGATGCAGGATGCTTTTATTTCCAAACAGATACAGGTGGAACTGAGACAAGAATCTTCCAAGTGCTCTGGGTAATAATTTCCTACAGCGCAGACCAACAATAAAATGTGCAGACCCTTTAGAGGTCAAAATAGCTTGACTGGTGCATAAATAGAGCGCGTCATGTTTACTTTAGAAACTAAGAGCCTGTGAAACTACGATTTTAAAAGCTCAAACACAACCCAGTAATTTCATTGTGTATTTTGCATTTTGACAATGTAAGTGGAATTAGAGTGTCCATAGCATTGTGTGTGTGATGGGGAGGGGGTGGGGGATGGGGGAGACGGGACCTGAAAGGATCCTAGTGCAGTTACATTATCTGGTGTGAAATGGACACCAAATGTAATAAGCATATTGTGTCACCCCTGTTTTAAATATTATATTTGATTTAGGATACATAGAGCCCTGCCAACAATCTACGAAGCGGTTATGGTTCGAATGTAAACCATCCCCCACGGATTGGTGCATTTAATCACTAAGTCTCTCGTCTCCAGCTGCTGGTACTGTTTGGGGGGAAGCTGTGGAATCTTGGGGCCCATCCGGAGGAAGTGAGTCTCTGGGTGGGGGGAGGAGGGGACAGGGAAACATGTCTTCAGCAGGTCTCTGGGGAATGGGGCTTAAGATTTACAGCGCGGCCTCTGTGTGTTGAGATACACAAATGCAGGCCAAGCTGCCTCTGCCGCTGCCACCCGCCTACCCTCCAGGATGCCTGCACCCTCAAAGCAGGAGCCAGGGCAGCCCTGCCACTATAAGTTGCTTCTTGTCAGGCCCTTGGTTGCAGTGATAGGAAGGGAGGTAGCCAATAGAGAAGATCGGTACTGAGAAACAGGGCTGTCTATGATAGGCTCACCGTGCTGTTCTTAGACCCCTGGCTTGTGGGGGGATGTGGAAGAGCTAAAGGCGTTGTCTCAAGAAGTCCTGGAGTGCTATACGCAGGGCTGGGTGGCCAAATGCGGCAGGAGTGTGAAAAACCAGACTTCCCGTGGAAATACGGATAGTAAGGGGAAAATTCCTGAGGCTTCAGGGCGAACCTTGAGCGAACTCTTGTTACTTTCCGGCCACACCTCACTAGCGTCCTGAGAATTTCAGTGAGGTCGGATCAACAGTGATGGACTGATTTGTTTAGCAGAGTAAATTCCAAGACAGCATTGCCCTCAGGCTATTAAAAAAAAAAAAGTTGTAGGTGAGGACAGGAGCTCGAGGAGTTTAAACTCACAGAGAAGGTGACGTCTGCAAAGCACCTGCCACCAGCTCAGACAAGTGCTGAGGAGTTATGGGGCTCAGACAAACACCTGATTGGTTAGGCTCAGTTTCCCCACCAAGGGAGAAGTTGGTTGGTAGGATAGATGGTTTTGAGAATTTATTGAAGGCAGTGAGCACATCTGCCCCCACCTTTTCTGGGAAGCTACACATTGGGACTTAGACAAAACATTTTATAATCAACCTCAGAGACTCCCCGCCTTTGCGCCTAACATCATCTACCTGGTCCCTCACGCTTTCCTATGCCCAAAGCCGGGCTGTCTCCGTTTAACCGTGAACCGGGGTGGGGATGGGGGGCTGGCTACACTCTCTACCCTTTTGGAAACCCTAACACAATTGTGTGTTCACACATACTTTCAATGAAATTTTGCCAGTTTTACACCTGCCATCACACTAGCTATGTTTTTTTTTTTTTAAAGATTTATTTATTATGTATACAATGTTTTGCCTGCGTGTACAACTGTAGGCCAGAAGAGGGCGCCAGATCTCATTCTAGACGGCTGTTGAGTCACCATGTGGTTGCTGGAAATTGAACTCAGGACCTTTGGAAGAGCAGGCAGTGCTCTTAACCACTGAGCCATCTCTTCAGCCCGTAGCTATGGTTTTTATCAAACAATGCATTGAAGAGGTAGAATCCGAAGGAAAGTTACAGCTGTATGTTCAAGCTGCATGAGGAGGCCTCTACCTCTTTGTGGGAAGAAGAGTCATGTTTGTCTTTAAAAACAGGCCAGAAGGAGGTGCCGATCCCTGGGAGCTGGGCACGCAAGTAGTTATGAGCTTCCTGACATGGGTGCTGGGAACTGGCACTGGGTCTTCTGGAAGAGCAGTTAAAGCACGCCTTAACCACTGAGCCATCTCTCCAGACCCATGCTCAACTTCTAAAAGACAAAAGGCTTAAAGTAGGAATGTACACTTGTTGTAGGTATTTCCTTCAATGCTGTGACCAAATCCCTGACAAGGAGCAACCTAAGAAAAGAGGAGTCGCCCTGGGGGCTCAGAGTTTGGAGGCCCAAATTCACTGTGGCACTGCCAAAAAAGGTTATGGCCGGCAAGCAGGGCTGTAAGGCGGCCGCTCAAGCTGTGCTCGCAGTTAGGAGAAAGAGAGTGACGGACACGGGTGCTCAGCCCCTTTAGGACCCTGGCCTATGGTATGGTGCCATTTCATAATAAGGGTGGACCCTCCTTTCTCATTTTAACCTCTCTAGAAATGCCTCCTCCCCCCACAGACTCTTCTACAGTTGACTTTTGTAGGTGATTCTAAATGCAGCCAAGCTGACCACTAAGACGAAGCATCTGTGTGCTCTTCTGTGGGAAGGGCTACAGAGCGCTGGCTGGCTCATTTGTCTGTTCATGCAAAGCATTGGAGAGGACCTGTCATCTTCAAGTTCTGAAACCCCCAGAGGAATGAGATATGGTCTTTCTTCAAACTAAAACTAGAAGAGTTGGGGGCTGTGGCTGGAAAGTCACACTGGGAGTATTTGTTGCCCGAGATAGTGTTGTGTTGTCTAATGATTAAATTTGGTTGGGTCAACTAGGAGGTGCGCCTCTGGGTGGGTCTGTAAGGGTGTGTTCTGGAGGCTTTAACTGAGAGAAGACTCTGCTCCAGAGAGACTGACGCCTTCCAATGCAGGCACCGATGTAAGGAGGTCCAAGGGGAAAGCTATTGGTTTTTTTGCATGCCTGCCTTCTCTCTTGCTGGTGAGTGAATCTACTCTGATGCTGTCGCTGCTGCTGCCACCCTTCATTGACACTGAAACCCAGATTCTCTGGCCTTCCAACATGCACTCAAGAGCCACAGTTCTCCAGGAATCCTCCTGGGCTTCACCACCAGATTGAGATGCTAAACCATCCAGGCTCACAGACTGCACCTCTCTACAGCATGTGATTGAGCATTTAGGGAGACCCAGTGTGTGTGTGTGTGTGTGTGTGTGTGTGTGTGTGTGTGTGTGTGTACGCACGTGTGCATGCTCAGTGGTCAGAGGTTGACATTCTCTCTGAATCACTTTTCCATCTTATCAACGGAAGCAGGGTCTCCTTATCAAAACCACAGCTCACTGAAAGGGCCAGTCTTACTAGGCAGCTTGTTTTGGGGAGCCTTTGTCTCTCCCTTCCTACACTGGAATTTCTGGGCAGCTACCACACTTACCTAGCATTTTCACAGGATCAGAGGATGTGAACTCCCGTCCACACACCTGAGCTGAAAGCGTGTCAACTGCTGGCCTTTCCCTACAGCCCTGATGCACATTTTCACATCACCTCAGAGTAAATGAAGATTTTGTTTGTTTGTTTGTTTTTGGTTATTTCTTTTTTCTTTTCTTTTCTTTTTTTTTTTTTTCTTTTGAGACAAGATCTTGCTATGTAGTTCTGGCAGTCCAGGAACTCACTATGTAGGCTAGGCTGGCCTTGAACTCACGGAGATCCAAAAGCTGGACTAATGGGCTCAGTTGAAGCTTTAAGTGAAGCTGGGGAGTGTGCAGGGAGGCAGCTCCAGGGCAAGCTCAGGCCAGGCTGGCACCTCCTCCCCCTCGCATCCGTGGCACCTGAGCCCGTTTCACGGCCCCCAGATAAGCAGGTGTATTAACTAAGGCCTGTAAAGCAAATAGTTTCTGTTACAAGAAGTTCGTTTTAAAACCATTCTTTAGCTGGGTGTGGTGGCGCACGCCTTTAATCCCAGCACTCGGGAGGCAGAGGCAGGCGGATCACAGTGAGTTCAAGGCCAGCCTGGTCTACAAAGTGAGCCCAGGATGGCCAAGGCTACACAGAGAAACCCTGTCTCGAAAAACCAAAAATAAATAAATAAATAAAATAAAACCATTCTTTAGTGTACATGGGTTTACTGTTCATTAATACAAAAGAAATGTGCATACTAATGAGAAAGGCGCTCTCATTTATTTCTCCAAAAAGAGGTAAATCTGGCAGAGTAGTTGACATCGTTGGATGCGAAGCATCTTCAAAAGTTTGCAGAGCTGATGGATATTTTGATTTTGTAATAGCCAAATCTGAGAACCACTCAGTATGAATACATAATACAAGATGGCAGGATCATACGTAGGGCAATCTGGTATTTGTACATTCTCTCGTAGTCTCAAGCCAAAATGTATTGGACAATTACTTATATGGGACTTCGCATCCAAACATCAACTTTAAAATCAAGCATTCGCATACAATACATCCCAAGGATATATTAGTTCAATACTTACATTGGAACACCAGTAGGAAAATATTGAAAGTGTTGGTTTTCTGTAATTAAACCATTATGTTTTCATAAGAACAGAAAACTATACAGTAAAAGCGAGGTTACTAATAATATCATATGCTCATCTTGAATGTGAGCTTGGGAGGTGCGGGTAATGTTTGTTGGCGGTGGCATGGAGGCATGCACTAGCAAAGAGTGAATGGTTCTGTGGTCTGAACCAAGGCTGCGGTGAAGGGACATGCTTCAACAGCGGTGAGCACAGCCAGAATGCCTTGGCTTCATTACGCATTCGACTTTGAAATAATTCTCGGTCACTGTACTTTTATAAGCCCTTATTTATTTATTTTTTTTGCAACCCCCAACATTCAGTTTTGTGACCATCTGTGTGGTTGTGACCCACGATTTCAGAAGCTGTGGCTGGGGCAAGGGATAAAGTCACCTCAGCTAAGGTGGGGAAAGTAGATCTGAAAAGAGACGGGCATACGGAGGATGGGCGGAGGGGGAGGCAGAGGGGCTTACTAATGGTCTGGATGTGGGATGAGCTGATTTAGTACCTGGGTAAATGTCCCTGGTCAATGGTGACCAAGAAGAGAAGATCACACTGTGAGTGAGAGAGTGATATGGGACACAGGAGTTGAGTTGTCCCCGTGTTAAGTTTGAGATGACATTGGCAAAGAAAACGTGGGTCTACACCATTCCTGAGACTGGAGACTCATCCAGGGATCAGCAGTACATAGGAGGCAATGGGACCCTGGGATTGATTGATTGATTGATTGATTGAAGAGTACAGGTTATGTTGAGAGAGAGGGTGGGTGGAGGGACAGTCAGGACAGAGCCTTGGGGACCCCAATACTATCAAACAAAGCATTTCTCTATTAATTATTCTATCAAGAGGAGCTCTGACATTTCACACATTAATTTTAATGGGAATAGTTAATGATTGATGACACCAGTTTTAGCTTGTGGCTAAAACTTTTGGAACTAATTATGTTCATTTATCAAAGCATGAGGGTGTGCTCCTTTATGTATTTCAAATGATTTCCCAATGCAGAGAATGGATGTCATCGTAATAGTGTGCTATAAAGGAGTAATTAATGCTTGCACTACAGGCAGACCGCAGAAGGGCGGCCTCGGGCCCATGCTCACACAGACAGTGGCAGTTGACTTCAGTAATCGATATTTATTGGTCACCTCCAGTACAAGACTAGGGTTTCTCAGTTTAAAAGTCACTTACACATCTTCTGAGAGAATTTGATGGATTCTGTTTTCTACATCATAGAAAATTCACAAGCTGATTTAAGTATAACTTCCGTGCTGAGTGTACAACTTTAAATCTAAACTTGAAAGTGATTTTTGCACATTTTCAAACACGCATGTGCACACACACACACACACACAGAGAGAGAGAGAGAGAGAGAGAGGGAGAGGGAGAGGGAGAAAGAGAGAGAGATCTATTACCACACACCAGCATAAGGAAACATAATAATATAACTACTATTTAATAGGTATGGTCAACAGGACTTAATTATCCCTAGTCTTCACAACATTCATGAAGAATAGCCCTGCCCTCTTTTCATATAGAAAACAGGGCTTCAATAGATCTGGAGAATGTTCCAGAAACCACTCAGGAGGAAGTGCAGGGGCCAGGATCTGGATACAGGTCTCCTTACTCAAAGCCCTTTCTTCTCCCCTTTTATTCAGTTTCCGAGAGATGAAAGCTGGGGTCTGGAATAAATATAGACCCCTCCTCCCATCTTAAAGATAGATTAATGTCACAACTCATTGATACTGGAGCCATGTTGGCTTGAACTTTAAAGCACTTTACTGTCGTACAGGGATTAACTTTAGAGAAATGTCTGAGTGATGTTACGTGTAGTACTTACGCTACAGCAGAATTACTCAGCCTATAAATGTTAAATTCATTTACGTTGTCTTCTTCCTCCGAGCAAGCAGGGCCTATGCTAACTGAAGGTTTCTAACTATATTTAGATGGGAGCCAAGTGCAGGATGAGGTAAGAACATTGGTAGGGACAAGTTAATGGATCTTACTCAATACAAGCGGGCTATTAATATATGATGGCTGGTGACAGTAGAATGTGCTGTGTATTGAGGCAGTCACCCAGGGCAAAGTGGCTGCCAGGTCACCTAGTTACAGAGCATACACTCACAGAAGTGGAAGAAATGATTTCCATGTCCTGGCCAGAAGAGATAAGGTTACATTAACCAACATAAGTCCTCACCTACAAAACGAAGGGTGAGCGTTCGGGATGGAGAATTACCCGGAAGGTGAATGGCTTAAGGAATATGGTGATGGTGACACACACAGGCTGCTAACCGCAAAGCCGATGAGGTAAGGGGATGACAGGAGCCCAGCGGCGTGGCTCCTGTGGCTTCGTTGATCCTGAAACCGATAGAGGGAGTTGGGAGCATAGGGTCCGGTGGACTGTCTGTTCAAACCAGAACAGCCCAGGGTCAATCCAGGAATTTTCCCTAGCATTCGTGAGGCCAAAGTTGTCTCCCCAACACCATCATCCCTGCATTTGGAAGATGGAGACAGAAGGATCAGAACATCAAGGTCATCCTTAGCTCCACTGTGGGTCTGTGGCCAATCTGGGGTACATAACTCACTGTCTTAAAGAAAACATGATTTTAAGCTGGATGGTGGCGCATGCCTATAATGCCAGCACTTGGGAGGCAGAGGCAGGCAGATCTCTGTGAGTTCGAGGCCAGCCTGGCCTACAAAGCAAGCCCAGGACAGCCAAGGCTACACAGAGAAACCTTGTCTTGAGAAACCTTATATGTGTCTGTGTATACACACACACACACACACACACACACACACACACACATATATATATTTATACTTATTCTTCAAAAAGGAGACAGTGAGCTGAGCACCAGCATCCATCCACCTCTGCTTCCTGACTGCAGATGCCGTCTGACCAGCTGCCTCCGGCTCCTGCCTCCACAGCTTCCCCACCATAGTCCTCATGGTGGACTGTGGACTCTGAAATAAAACAAAAGGACAAAAACCAAGCAAGCAACCAACCAACCCCTCTTTATTTAAGCTGCCTTTGTCAGGTAATTTGGCCACAGCAAGGAAACAAGTGACTGAGACAAGCATGGTCACAGCGTGATGAAAATAAGCATTATAGAACTCCCCTCAGGGCTGCTGTGTCAACCCTCGGCTCTCGCATCTTGGCCACAGGCTTGTTCCCTGAGCCCCTGTTCCAGCTGGAGCAACAGCAGGCCTGTTGCCCACGTCAGCGATGCCTGCACTTCTTGAGGATGCTTGGCTGGTTAACTAGTGGGCCCCTCCCTCTCTCACGGCAGCTGCTCTGACCCCATCCCCTGGCTGTGCAGGACTCACCAGGAGACAGCTATCTCTCCGGTCCTAACACGACCATTCCTCCTACCCATCATCTTCCGTTCTCCATCTTTGTCGCCTCCTCACCAATAAACCTTTCTAGAGCTCAAAAATACTGCTTTCATTCCTTTCAGCTCAGACTTCCAAACTGTCACATGCTGACTTTATATACCACGGCTTCCTCATCCCCAAGGATGAGTTAACTGTCAATCTCACTAAATCTAGAGTCACCGGGCAGATGGGCATGTGAACATGACGGTAGGGGATTGTGTTGCTGTCTGAGGGTTTCCATTGCTGCGAAGAGACACCATGACCAAGGCAACTCTTATAAAAGAAAACACCTCATTTGGGCCTGGCTTAGAGTTTCAGAGGCTTAGGCAGTATTGCTATGATAGGAAGCAGTGCAGCGCTCATGCAGACCTGAGTGTGGCTTGAGCATCTGGGGCTTCCAAAGCCCACCCTCGGTTACACACTTCCTCCAACAAAGCCACACCCACTCCAGCAATGCCACGCTTCCTGGTAGTGCCAGTCCCTATGGACCAAGCATTCAAACACACAAGCATATAACGGCCGTTCCTATACAAACCACCACAGTTGATTGTGTTCTTTGAGGTAGGAAGACACATGCCCACTGTGGGCGGCTTCATTCCCTGGCATTGAGTTGTATAATTGGAGAAAGGGGGCCTCGCTGCAGCAGTGTGTACATCACTCTGTTCCTGATTGTGGGTGCAGTGGGACCAGCTGCTCCTGCCCTCGCTTTCTCACCATGATGGACTCCCCCTGGACTGTGAGTTACGGATCTTTCCTTCTCCCGTAGTTATTGTCAGTGTGCCTATTGCAGCAATAGGAAAAGAAGCCAAATACCCCCCAAAGCTCGTAGCTCAGCAATGGCTTCCTAAGTCCTAAGTATCAACTTATTCTCAGGCCCCGCCCTTCTCTGTCCTGTGTGGGCCCTTCTGTAAAGCAAACCTTGCTCCTTGCTTGCGGAAGCCTGCTTTCTCTGCTTCTTCTCTGTTCCTTTCTGCCGTCCTTCCCTGGAGCTGCATCTTGGATGTGTGTTTGATCCTCAAGTGATCCTGTCAATCAAGGGGTTATAATCCTAGGAGGGAAAAGAAGTCCTATTCCTTAGCCTAATGTACCCAAGAGCATTAATGGTGTGGCCCCTGTCTAACTCTCCTATGCTTTCCGGTGCTCCCAAATACACCTGGACCTCTTGTCCACTTGCACTTTTCTATTGTCTGCCTTGTATACATGCTTACACTTTCCCTCCATAGTCTTTTGTAGGTGTAGTCTCTAGATAGCACACAGACAGCTCAGGGGCATCATCCCAGGGGACTGGAGGGCAGTCTCAGAGGCCAAAGCAAACAATAGGCATTGCTCATAGGTGCTGATCCTGACTCTTCTACCTAGAGGTGTCTCCCATCATCCACGTGTAACCCAGCTTACAAGTTTCATACTTAAATGCAGCCCCTGTCTAACCCCTGTTCATCTTCCTTCAACAGGCAACACAGCTCTCTCCCCCTCCTCCCCAACCCCCGCCCCATGTCTCCCTTATTTTGTAGTAAGTTTATGCTTGTACTAGGCAACTTTGGACAAGATAGCTAGCTTCTGGGCTGGTTTATTTATATATTTTAAAAAATGATGTGTGGTTCTGCTCTTAAGCATTACTGCCACGTGTGTGTGTGTGTGTGTGAGAGAGAGAGAGAGAGAGAGAGAGAGAGAGAGAGAGAGAGAGAGAGAGAGAGACGGGAGAGAGAGGGAGAGAGAGGACGACAGAGGACGAGAGAGAGAGGAGAGAGAGAGAGAGAGAGAGACAGACAGACAGACAGACAGACAGACAGACAGACAGAGAAGGACAGAGAGACAGAGAGAGAGAGAGAGAGAGAGACAGACAGACAGACAGACAGACAGACAGACAGAGAAGGACAGAGAGACAGAGAGAGAGAGAGAGAGAGACAGACAGACAGACAGACAGACAGACAGAGGCAGAGAAGGACAGAGAGAGAGAGAGAGAGAGAGAGAGAGAGAGAATCTTTCCTGCAAAGGTGTGCACAGGTGTCCTTACGTCAGATAGGGAAACAAACGATAGACCGAAGTAATGAGTCTACCCACTTCTGCTCTGGTGAGCTGGCGAGTTCACTGTGCTTACTTACAGGGACATGATGAGAGGAGCATGGGTAACCAGAAAAACAACCGCATCACCGAGGCCTCACCCATCGTGGTGACCTCCTTACGGCTGTCTACATGGGGTCTCTCTACTTCAGTTAGCCTTCCGCAATCTCCACCTACTCAAGCAGCAGGCAGAACCATGCACAGCTTGGGCAAAACAACCTATAGCTGGCATGGAGGAGCAGGGCGTGGCTAGCATCTCAGGAGGGGTCTGAGGACTCTTCACGAGAATGAGAACATAACAGACCAACTTGGAGGGATTCTTGCAGGCAGTCAGGCCTGTTCTGCTTAAGGTGGTAATGAGTGCTATGCTCAGGGGACAGCACTTCAGAACAGTCCCTCAGCAGGCTGTTGTGTCAAAGGCTCGGCTGGCAGAACTGTGCTGTCAGGAGATGGTGAGGTTTAGTCAGAGGTCTTCAGGCATGCTTTCAAAGGAGATGGTCAAACACACCAATCCCACATCCCCCTTGCTGCTCAGCCAAGAAGTGAGCCGCTCATTTCTGCCCTGTGCTCCTGCAATGGCACGTGCCCACCTCTGTCCCTTACAGAGGTGTGAAAGTAATGGCTCACCCTGGTCAGGCCATAGACCACAACCTCCACACCGGGTGCCAAAAATAAGTGGTTTCTCTTTATATACTGTCTTGATGGTTTATTTCTGCAGAGGATAGCAAGAGTTGGGGATGGAGTCGTTAAGTTGTGAGGAAGAGAGGACTGATGGGGGAAAGCCCCTGGCACGATGCCTAGAGCACAAGACCTAGGCACTCACGCGCTTCCAGTGTCCGCCCTCCGGGCTGTAAGCTCCTCACGGACAGGATTTCTGACTGTTTAAAGGCGAAGTCTTGTCCAACTGCCAGCTGAACCAAAGCCCTTTCCCAGGCAGATGATTTAATCATTGTCTGAGGCGTTCTGAGTGCTTTGTCCAGCCAATCTCAAGTGGCCCAATGAGGTTAGCTTTCCTATCTCCATTTTACAGATGGGGGGACATGTGCAAGGAACGCAAGACATTTTCTAGCTCGAATTTTGTTGAATTATGGAACGGAGGTGGTGGGGCCAAGGCTCGCTAAACATCCCAGCTACTGATTCTCAGAACACCGTCCCCACTACCTCCGCCATCTTACTGACCTCATTGGTTTTCTCATTATCTGGACAAATAGTTGCTTTGATTTTTCTCATTGTTTTAACAAAATATTTCCAAAAGTCTTACTCATTAACCTCCTATGGCTGATGAGAATGTGTTTCATTAAGATTTTACTAGAATTCCATTCACTTGCCTTAAGCACAAGGGGCCTTTTTATGCACCGCACTTGCACACCCCAGCATCTAGTAGGTCTCAGCAGACAGGATGAGCAACATCTTCAAGGCACGAACTTGACAATAACTCCTCGAATATCCAACTCACTAACTGCCCAGCAGCCAATAGGAACTGCAGGAAGGCAAAAGCAGCTTTCCACCAGGAAAGACGATCTCTAGCTGTGTGTAATACCATTACTTAATGGTAATTTTTATTCCCACTTGCCATTTTCATGGGTTTGTGATGTGTATGCTGTGTGTGCACATGCATGCGGAAGCCCAAGGCTGAGGTCAGGAATCACCCTCAATGGCTCTTCCACCTTATTCTTTAAGGCAGGGTCTCTCAATCAAACCTAGAGCTCACCGATATGGCTAGTCTCCATAGGCAACTTGCTCTGGGGGATCCTGTCTCTACCTTCTCGGGCTGGAGTTACAGGTTGGCTGCCACACCCATCCACACTTTATGAGGATGCTGGGGATGTAAACTCTGATGCTCACACTCGCCCTTTACCAGCTGTGACATCTCCCGACTCCACCCAGTTTGAGTTTGTCGTCGTCAACATCATCATCATCACCGTCTATCTTACCTGTCACTGCCATTGGTCCAGGTCACTGGCACAAGGAATGACAAAGGCTGATTAAAGACACAGACCACAGAAAGTTCAAGAAAAGTGGCTCTTGTATTTGTGACGTTTACGTTTCTAAGGTATTCATGACCTTAGCTGAATGTCTCCCAGACCAAGTCTGTGAAGATGCTATCTCCACCCGATGCATATACAATGAGAGGAAACTGTCACAATGTAGGTCCCCTGGCCCAGGATTTCTCTGCTTGCCATTGATGGTCTGGGGGAAAACAGTAAGAAAGAGACACTTGGGTCTTGTCGTTGTTTAGGGAATGCATTTTGTACTTTCAGTGGGGAGCGGAGCAAGGCATTCTTTTCTTTTAAAAGTGGATTTCAAATGATGAGAGACAGTAGATACTTAAATTTTGGGGTTGTGCACCAAGTCCAGCAAAGAATGTAAGGTGAAACTGGCATTTACGTAGCTAGAAAACATAATGACCTCAAATATTTTCCTTTTTAAATAAATTTAAAAATTCTTGGTAGGTCATTCCTACTCCCCAAACCTGCAACAAGGTCATCATTTTCTCCTGTGCAGCCTGAGCTCTCAGCACCTTCGCTACAGCTTCTATGGTTACCCTACGTGTGCACCTTCAGTTCCGGCATCTACTCTTCTGGTCTGCTCAGGTCCCCACTGGCAACTGTGCCGCTACCTCAGCAGCGCATACTGTATACACATCTGTGGGCTGGCAAGATGGCTCCGAGGGTAATGGTGTTTACCCACAGTCAGATGACCTCAGTTTGACCCCCGAAACCCACATCACAGGAGGAAGGGCTGACTCCACAGATACCCTCTGACCTCTACAGGTGCCCTGGGGCACATGTCCCTCCCTCCACAAATTGGTTTTAAGTTTACACATTTAGATTTTACTAGTTTTTCTCTTTTTTTCCCCCAGTTTTATGTATCCTTTTTCTTCTGATTCTAGCCACTCTGCTCTTAGCGACTCAGGTTCCACATCTTGCATCTGGCAGAGTACTCAAAGGGCACTATAAATTTTAACATGCAAAGAAAGACAGTGACACACTTTTAATCAAAGTAAGCAATAATGACAGGTTTATTTAAAAGTTTCCTGTAGAGAAAACTTTGCTAGTGTTGGAATAAAAGTACTCAATGTATGAGAGCAAAGGAGAATAGAAAAAAATTAACAGAAAAAAAAAAAAAAAGGCACACAGTACAAAAAACAAAACAAAATAAAAAAACATTAGAAATAGATTCCAATAGAGATCGTCTTTAAAAATGAACAGAGTTACTAGGTTTGGCAAACAACCTATTTGGAAATTAAAGCCTATGTCTGAATTGTAAACTCCATAAAAAACTGCTCATTAAACTCAAGCTTTTCATACACTGGGGATTGAAATACAAAGCCAGTTGATTTGCAAAAGGAAGGAACTACCCATTTGTTCTCACAGTTACAGGAATTAACCAGCTGCTTAACTGCGACGTGGAGCAGATGAGACAGAAGAAAAGAAAGAAAAGTCAGATAAAACTCTAAGAAAACTGAAACACAGCAAATTCAGACACCAGCTTGTTCGTTTTAAGGCAACAAACTGAACTTTACGGGATAGTCTACAATTGCGGTTGTCATTTCGTCCCCCCCCCCCCAGAACCATTCTAGATCCACTAGCCATTTAGACTATTCATAACCTCCAAATATTCTGTATATACATATTTAGCAAAGAGCATACGCCTGACGTCATTCTGACAGCAATACAGCCAGCATACAGTCTTAGAAAGATTACTATGTGTGTCATAAAGATTAACCTTTACTTTAAAAACAAACAGAAAACCCATTCATTTCTAAACAAATAGTTTTAAAATATGAGAACCCATGAGAAGATGAGTCACCGTGGGCGCTGCACCTGATGACAAGCGCACCTCAGAAAGACCACAACGCCAGTCCTCTCTGCCCACACGCAAAGGGATTGCCTAGGATTTTTCCCCCCCTAATAGCTATTTGTCCCTGGCTTGGCCATGTCATTTTCAACTATACACAAAAGTCCTGCTAGAAGTCAGCATCTTAGTTGATTTTACAACAGAACGTCACAATGTAAACTGAACGGCTTCCTGGTGTCATCAGCACGCCACACCGAGGTTTGTCCATTCCTCAATCCAACAGTTGGTCACAGAGGTCAAGTATTATCAAGGCTCTTTCGTCGGCTCTTCATCCTGTCTGACTTATCCATCCTTCAAGTACATGCAAGGCTCAAGAGTCTGCAAGAGACAGAAGCCCGAGGCCCCTTAAGACACTGATGAAATAGGGTTGTGGGGCGAACCCATCTGGGTTAGAACTTTATCCAGCCACTGGAGAGGGCCGTGCAGATGTATCTCAATCCAGCAGGGGGTGCTAGTAACATCCTGCCTGTGGTATTCGGCTCCCCAACCCTAGGAAAAAGAAAACACACCAGGAGTCATTTAACTCAAAGCTTTATCTCAGGGATCCTAAATTCATACAATTCTGTTTGGACCTACGGCTATGTACCACAAGAAAAATGCACCACGAATGCATACACGATTTAATGGTATTTTGGGGAGATGGACAGTGACTCCTGAAAGTGCATCCAAGGACCCCAGATTACCCATTTTGTTGGCCATGGTGGCATAATCCCAGCATTTGGGAGGCAGGAGCAGGCAAATATCTGTGATTCTAGGTCAGTCAGAGGTACAAGAGTGAAGCCTTGTTTCAAATAAATAAATACACTTTCTTTAATAATTAAAACTTTAAAATACATTCAACAATTGTCTGAATGAAGATATTTTAAATATTTATTTCCTGTTATATTATTGTTGTGTTAAAATTTTATTTACTTATTGAAATTTTAAAACAAGTTCTTACTATGTAACCCTGACTGGCCTGGAGCTCCCTATATAGACCAGACTGGCCTCAAATTCGTATCCACCTGCCTCTGATTCCTGAGTCCTGGGATTAAAGGCGTGCATCATCAAACCTGGCTTTATTTTTTTAGTAGCTTATTTATTTTATGTGCACTGGTGTTTTGCCTGCATGTACGTCTGTGTGAAGGTGTCAGATCTTGGAGTTACAGACAGTTGTGAGCTGCCATGTGGGTGCTGGGAATTGAACCAGGGTCCATCTGGAAGAGCAGTTAGTACTCTTAACCATGGAACTATCTCTCCAGCCCCTGGCTTTATTTTCTTTTTAAGATTTTATTTTAAAAATCATGCATATATGTATGTGTTTGAGTGTGGATTTGTCTATGAATGCAGTGCTGTGGGGTCTAGCAGGTCTCAGATGCCCGGAGTTACATACAGGCTGTAGTTAAGCCACCTAAACTGGCTACTGGGAATTGAACCCAGGACCTCTGCAAGAATACTACACACTCTTAATTGAGTAATCCTTTGGCTCTGTGTGTGTGTGTGTGTGTGTGTGTGTGTGTGTGTGTGTGTGTGTGTGTGTTCGTTCGCGTCTGGAGAGGCCAGAGGAGGGTCAACACTGGCTGTCTCACTGAGTCACACTCCACTGTATTTTCTGAGAAAACGTCTCTTGCTATGCCTGGAGCTTTTGCCAACTAGGCTAGACTGGCCAGCCAACAAGCCTACGGGTTCCCATCTCTGTCTCTTGTGCTGGGATTACCGGGGGTACAGCCCCACACTCAGCTTTTTTTTTTTAAACAGTTGCACATATGTGTATGTGCATGCACACCAGTGTGCACATGGAGAACAGCTCTGTGAACTCAATCACACTTTTCTCTTCCCACCTTTACTTGTGCAGCAATGTCTTTGAAGATAAAACCTTCTATCTAAGAGGAAAGCGCCTTAATTGCCAAACGTTCCAGGAGAGGCAAAACGTTCCACCCTCTAGGCAAACTCCTTAAAACCCAGGAAGCACACAACACAAAAAGCTTTAGGAAGTCCTAATGAAACTGGCCAGATTCACAGTCCCCTCCCCCCAAGCTGATGTGAGCAGTAGGGGCTGCTGAGACACCCACACCAGCTGGGCTGCCAGGAAGACATAGGCAAGCCACACTGCCCGGAAGCGCTCAGGCCAACCGAGCTTCTGGGAACAGCCTCTCCAGCCTGTTGAGCCGCCTGCGTTTTGTGCAGGGAGCTCCAGTCCCCAGCCTTTGTGAGCTGTCACCCATGCTAGGGGTGGGCCTCTGGTGACACGGGGTGTCTCTGAATCACTTCTGTTCCTCTAAGTAACCCCAGGAAAACTCACTGGCTCACCAGGCTGGACTTCGGTGATATCCATACTTTGGTTTGTCACTGGTGTGGGGTGAGTGTCCCCAGGAACAGTGTCATACAACGAAACAACACGCCTCCCACCAGCCTGCTGGTCATTATTCTTTTCTTTTAGAAATGGGTGTCGGCAAGACAAACTCAGGTCTTGATGACTGTACGGCAAGCGATCCCCTGACTAAACCAGCTCCTTGCCCCTGTTTATTTTATTTTTTTCAGACAGGGTTTTACCCAGCTGGCCTGAAACCTACTCCCCAGTCCCAGTGGGCTGCAAACTTGGGGCAATCATCTCGCCTGAAGCTCCCATGTGCAGGGATCACAAGTGTGGGCCACCATGCCTGGTTCCCTCTGCCCCTTGTTGTGACACCGGGAATGGAAGCCAAGGCCTCTTACACACCAGTGACACGCTCCACCACTGAGTGACATCCCCAGCCCTGTTAAAGCTGTCATTAAATCCTCCTTTTACCCTCAGTAAATATGCTGAAGGTGATGCCAGACAGACTGACATTCGGTTTCTTCCCCACGCTGGCAGATAAACTTCATCTACCTGTTGACACCACAGGTTTTTTTATCTTTATCTTCAGTCTCAAGTGAAATCTGGGAGGAAAGTTACAGACCCCCGAGTTCTTCCTGACACGTGGTCATCATCTTGAAGCGACAGGCTCCGTCATTCATCTGGTGCGCTGCTAGGTGGCATCAGAATGACCCATCAGGACAGTAATGTTCGGGAGAGGTCACCATGAAAGCCAGGTGTGACTGGATGAGCCTGGAATCCCAGCACTAGTGAGAGGCTACGGCAGGAGGATCACGAATGGGTTCAGAGTCAGCCTGGGCTACGCTGGGTCTGAGGCTAACCTTGGTTATACAATGAGACCCTGTCTTAAGGTGAAAAAAAAAATGGTGGTGATGTGAATAAGAAGATGGGGTCTCTGCTATGTACCTTTTCCAGCGACTTTTAAGAAATACATCTGAATATGAGAACTTCTAAGACAAAGTTGGAACACATGAACACCCGTGTATGGGCATGCATGCCCACTCAACAGCTACAGTTACCATGCAGGTCTGTCTCTTTAGACAGTGAGTTCTTTGAAGAAGGGGGCTGACATCTGACCTCCAACATCCAAGACAGTCACCAGTGTGAGGCAAAAGCTCCACATGTACTTTCTGGGCCAGGCTGATTTGTTTTTTGTTTTTTGTTTTTTTTGTTTTTTTTTTTTTTCAGATAGGAAGGATTTAGGTTTTTAACACTCATAAAGCATGGGTTTGTTTTTTTTTTTTTTATATTAACACCAAAATCAAGCCTCTCAAAGACAACATGAGGTTGCCCCTCATTATTTCTCTAAGACAGGAGGAGGAGGAGCCAAGTGAGCATCCCTCACAGCAGGGAGCAGAGCTGCAGAAAGTGTGCAAGCTTTTGATATGGCTTCTTTTGATATGGCTTCTTTTGATATGGCTTCTTGCCATATGGAGCTTGTTATACTCCAGGCCTATGCGCATGTGTATGCAGGTAGCCATGGAAGACAAAAGGTGTCAGATTTTTGGAGATGGAGTTACAGGCAATCCTGAGAACAGGATTCTGGTCCTCTGTAAGAGCCATCTCTTTAGCCCATCACCAACTTTGTAGTACACAAGATTTGCCCATCCGAAACTCCCAGCCACATCCGTCCTATCTTGCACAGTCACCATGTTAGTGCATATCACATTTTCTAATGCTGTGTTACTATGAAAGCTACAGGAAGCCTGTGCAACTGGATGCTAGGGACCTTCTGTGTGTTTTCTCTCTTTGCATTGTCTTTCTGGAATAGTGGTAACATATTTGGAGAAAAAAAGAAGCCAATACATTTTGTCTCTGTAGCTTCCGGCTGACGAGATGACTCAGCAGGTAAGAGTACTTGCTGCTGCTCCAGGGGACCTGGGTTTGGTTCCAGGGCCCCACAACTGCTCACAACAGTTTGTAACTCCAGCTACAACAGATATGGCACCCTCTTCTGGCCTCTATTGACACACACACACACACACACACACACACACACATGTGGCATTCACACATATACATATACTTACGCTAAGTGTAAAAATAAAAATCTTTAAATAGCTAACATTAGTGTAAACATTGTTTTTAGTTATATAAAAGTAACTTGTTAGCGACATGGTAGGAAACAAATGCCAAGGAGATAGATTATCGGAGCACCGCGAGTCAAAACTTCTTCAAGAATTCAAGCACTGTAGCCCAATCAAGGGACCGCGAGCATAATTACCCAGGCCCGAGTTCCATTCAGGCTCATTTTACAGACCGCGCAGGAGGTCCGAGAACAACCGCTGTGCCTCAACCCCAGTTAAGACATCAGTCCTCAAGAGGTGTTCTTTCCTCCAAACAAAACCCAGTCTGGCAAATGGCCGGCCTCATTCTGAAAACCGTCTGAGCCAAGATGCTAAGTCAAAAACCAAATGGCGCTTGTGAAAAAATGAACAAGGAGAGGCTCTGTGGTCATAGTTCCACACAATGTATACGGCTTTAAGGGGTTAAAAAGAGCCTCCTTTCCTATTAAAGACGTGCCCCATTCAGCTAAGGAGGAGGAAGGCACCTCTGATCTGGACGGTGACGAACAAAGCTCAGCTCTGGGATCACCCCGGTGATGAAGACATCGCTAAACTGGCCCAGCAAGACGTCAGGGCGCTTTTGAAGACAACACATGAAAGACAACTTGCTTCATCCAGGCCGTAATTAGCTCTCTTCCTCAAGGTAAAGCGGGATAAAGATTTATCTGGGAGACTCAGAAACAAGCCAGTTACTAGATTGTGCCGTCATCAGATAGGTGGCTTTTAAAAAAACATTTCAATGGCATCTTAAAACTTCAATTCTTAGCGTCAGAAGGGACAGAGATATTTGTTATAAGCAATGACTTGGCCCTTCTTTCTCTGCTTTACAGAACATTCTTGGAGCTGAGGGCATGGCCTTTGCTAACTTTTTCATTATACACAAAGCACAAGACTTACTAGAAATACTTTAAAACTGCGACCAACTGAAGATAACTTTCAGTGTGATTACGTTTTTCACTTACTTATTTTGTCGTATTTATTTATTGCCCTCCCAGCCCTGTGTGTGAGTGTGAGTGTGTGTGTGAGTGGGTGTGTGTGTGTGTGTGTGTGTACATGTGGAGGTCAAAGAACAACCTGAGGGTGTTGGGTCTCTCTTTCTACCATGTGGGCCCCAGACTGCGATTCAGCTTAGCAGAAGGTCCCTTTTCTCACTGTGTCACCTCACAGGCTCTAGAAGACCAGGTACTGGCTGCAACCTACAGGCACGGGCAACCTGACAGTACTAAAAGCAAAAACGAGAGGAACAAAGATGCATTTCTTCAGGTGATCGCATAGGATGATCATGTGTTTAGGCTACATGTTAAATACACACCCATTTCTATGGTATTAGAGTAGCTATGGGGCTCGGGACACAGCACAGTGGGTGGAGCACTGGCCTAGCACACCAGAGACTCTCCAATGGGACAGTGGCAGCACACAGAGCTGATAGACCAGGATCTCAAACCCAGCCCCATCCTCTACCCAGCCCCACAGGCTACATTGTCCCCTCTCTCTCCAAAATAACAAAAGTTTGACTAGGGCCAGCATGATGGCTAAGGGGAGGCGGGAGGGGGGTGGGGAGGCACCTGCCACCAAGCCTGGAAGTCTGAGTTCTATCGTTCAGACCCACATGGTGGGAGAAGAGGATCACACTGCTATGTTCCAACGACAATCTCTGACACACTGACCCTCTTGTTAGATGTCTGAAAAAAAAAATCCCAGCTGGGCGGTGATGGCACACGCCTTTAATCCCAGCATTTGGGAGGCAGAGGCAGGCAGATTGCTGTGAGTTCAAGGCCAGCCTGGTCTACAAAAGCGAATCCAGGGCAGTCAAGGCTACACAGGGAAAACCTGTCTCGAAAAACCAAAACCAAACCAACCAACCAACCAACCAACCAAAAAAACAACAATAACAATAAAAAAAAAAAGAAAAAGAAAAAGGCTTTACAGGAAAAACCTGTCTTGAAAAACCAAAAAAGAAAAGAAGAAAAGAAAAATAAATCCGTCTGCTTATA
This sequence comes from Acomys russatus, assembly GCF_903995435.1. NCBI lineage: Eukaryota > Metazoa > Chordata > Mammalia > Rodentia > Muridae > Acomys > Acomys russatus. The sequence goes on from NC_067162.1 coordinate 6,164,024, forward strand.
GGAACATATACCAGGAAAGCACAGATTTACATCTTGTGGGAGAGCATGGGGGGGATGGGCACGCGCAGCTCACCTTCACAAAGCTCATTCGAATAGTGCACATTTTGGTGAGTTCATACACTGTCTCGAACCCGTGGTTCACAGACTGTGCCAGTAGCTGAGCAAACTCTTGGTTGTTGAAGATTTTCAAGCTGCACCCACTGGGGATCTTGCAGACGGTAGTGGGGTGGAACCCATGATGGTAGTTGCAGTTCCGACTCTGCACAAAGATGCTACTGTCGCTGAGGCACTCGGCATACACCTCTCCTCCAACGTAGTAAAGGTGAACTCCTGCGGGTGGACAAACCATGCCCATCAGTTACACGGCCGAGAGGCGCCTGGGCAAAGGCACTCTGGCAAAACCCTTAGGTAACTGGTACCCTTGTGTCAACCAGTGTGTTTAGGAAATAACAAAGCCTCTCAAGCATAATGAAGTATAGCACTTTCATTTTGGTAAGTATTTAATGTCCCACTTGGCCAGAGTTGAAAGTATATTCGCACTCTAAAAATAGAGTGCAATAAAAGCTGGTGTTTACTGGGGTGCACTGCGTTTACAGTCTCCTGCATTCATGCCAGGGCTAAACTGCTCAGAAAACTTCAGAGAGAGGGAGATGGGATGATTACTAAACATGGAGGCACACAGCCTGGGGTGAAGACGTAGTCCTGGAAGCTGTGAGACAGGAGGTCTAGCGGAAAACAAAAGCTTTTTAAAAAGAAGGGGGGGAAAAAGGACGGTAAAAGCAACTTTTATTCTCTTAGTTCAACTGTTGTCTGGGAGGCTTACTGCCCCCGTCCGCTAACCCAGGCCTAGAATGTTTTCAGCCTCTGAGACTTACTGCTTAATGAGCTCACCCTTACTTGTTCTTGCTGAGCTCTGGGCTGGGTCATTCAACGCACCTGTTCTGGCTCAAACTCTTCGCCCAGCTGACTTATTCAATCTGGCTTCTCTCTCAGCCTGGAACTGCTCTTCTTGGCCTCAAACTAACTCAGCAATCTGCTCTAATCTTCTGGATTCTTCTCATTCTTTGGCTTGTTCCATCTTCACCTAAGATTTCTGTCTGCAACCCATCTCTCTATTTCTATCCTAGTAAAATCTGCCTCCTTTCTCTGTAAAACTGCCTCTTAAGTAGCTTCCCTTTCCTCTCTCTTCTCCTGAGAGTTGGGCATATCTTATTCTGTCAAATCTCTGATTCATCACCTTTTCTGCCCCTCAATTAGACATCACTTTCAAACATGGGCGCTTCCTTCTACAAACTAACTCTACCTTTGTTTGGGATTAAAGGCATGTGCCACCACACCTGGATCTAAGCTTTTCTTTACCTGATACTTGCTCTACACCAGGTTGGCCTTGAACTCAGATCTGTTCGCCTGTGTCCGCTCAATTAAACACGTTTGTATTCCAGATGGATCACACAGACCTAGAAGGTCTTTGGATGTGATCTCTTGCCAGAGCAGCCATGTTCTGAATTAACATCCCTCTACAAAGGACTGTGTGAAATAAGAGCTCACCAAAAGAACTACTAAAAATAATAACTGAAAATGTCTTATAACTTTTAGAGTCTGAGCAACACTGGCCTTCAAGGGGGAGGGGAAGGGCAGAAGCAGTGACCTCCAGGTAAAGGTGGAAGAAGCAACTCTGCAAAATTGTCCTCTGAGTGCCACATGTCCCTGTGTACATAAAGCATGAAAAAATAAATCTTTGGCGGGAAGAAGGAAATCCCTCTGAGGAAGTCTTGTGAGGGTAACAAGCACCCAGCAAACAGGCTCTCACCCCTGCAGGTGACTGTGGCAGGGAAACGTCACCTGTCCTCTCTATAGACACACAGGGCTAAGATTTCAGTATCAGCCCTACCTCAAGTCATGCAAAAGTCACTGCAAACCCTGTCAACGCACACACCATTAGCACACCTTTTTCTGTCAAAGGATTATTAACACTTTGCACATCTATATATTTTCATACACTTTCTTAATTTTCTATAATAGAAAGTCACCATCTTTATTATCAGGAAAAAAAGATTTTTTTCCTTTTAGTTTTCTGTGTATCTTTTCCCTTAAATATATTTTATAGCTCTAAACAAAATGGACTGTCCTGCTCCCCGGGCCTCATCTGTCTCTCTCAGTGCACCAGTGTTGACACTAATTTTCTATTATTGCAGTCATGACAAATGTCACTAGCCTGTTTTTACTAATACCCGCAAGAGATTCCTGGAAGTGAAATGGCTGAAATCACGCTTTCCGGGTTACACCCACATCAGCGCTGTGCGAGTGCTGTGCTCAGCTGACCCACAGAAGCAAAAATCCTGAGCAAAGTGTCCAAAACTGGAAAATCATATAATTGTTTTAATTTGCACACAGGGCTGGGCGCGCTCTCCTGGTTTGAGGCCATTTGGGCGTCTCTTGTGAACTCACTGTCTTGACTTCTTGCCTACTGAGTTGTAGGATTTTTATTTTTATTTGTTGATGAGCTGTACATTCTGGGCCAGATATAAATAATTTATTTTTATTTTCTTGTCACTCCTTTGTCTTTCAATCTTACTCATTTTAAATATGTGTAGATAGACAGGTGACAGACAGACGGACAGATAGATGTTCCAACCAAGATAAGTTTTAAAATCCTTTAGCTGAATTACTTATGATTTTTCTTGAGGCAAAAAGATCACCTTCCAGAGCAACAAATTTTCATTGAGCTTTTAAATTGTTTGCCGTTTTACAGATACACACTGACCCATCCACACACCTGGTGTGCACTGCAGGACCATCGGCAGATGCCACCAACCTGTTGGCCATCACTTAACTTTCTCAAGCTCAGTACAGTAAGAGGCCAACTTTACTTCATGTTTTGTCTCCACACCGATTGCTTTACTTGTAGTTTTACTGGCCTTAAGGCCAAGAATCTTTTCTTTACTCGTCCATTTTTAACTATTCTTATTTATCCTTCCAAGTAATATTAGCATCACATTATGTTGCTTCCACAAAACATCATTCTGTAAACTAACTTGCTTTAAGTCACAGAATAACATAGGAGGGACCACTATCCTCTTGAAATGTTTTCGCAGCATTAAGCCATCCCTTAAGGAACAACAGTTGCCTATCCGTGCATTTTCTCGCTCTCTTACTACAGCCCTGTGGGGGGAAACTGCACTAGAGGTGGGCTTTGTGTGTTTCAAGACTTGTGCCGTTTCTAGTTCTCTCTCTCTGTTCTGTGCTTGCGGTTCAACATGTGAGCCCCTGTGTCTGGTCCAGCCACCATGCCTCCTGCTGCCACGCTTCCCCTCCTCTGCAGCCATAAGCCTAAATAAACTGTCTTGTTGCCTTGTGTCGTGGTGTTTTATCACAGCAACAGAAAACTAACGAAGACACCGAGTCAGGGAAAGCGGTCGCACAAGCTTGTAAACTAAGTAGAATGTCACAGGCAGACGTGAAGTTCACCCACAAGCAGTCCAGTGGGAGGTACAAAAAAAAATAGGAACTCTCTTTAAAGTACACACAACCGAGGGCCTCTGGCCTACCAGATTCATTCTGAGGCCCCCATCCTAAGAATATCATCAGTCATGACGTCTATGATGATGTCACTGCTTACTGCTTCCAGTTCAAGATATGAGTCTGCGCTTCCACTTATGGCGACCCTTGGCTTCTTTCTCATCTCTCTTTAGGCGTCTGGAGCGACATTAGGAAGTGCACCCTGGAATCCTTACCCCCCTCCTGACTCTTAAAGAGGAAATTCTACAGTGTTGCTTTTTACTACTTTGGGGGCATAGGCGCTTTCAAATTTAGTGAAACATACACTCTTCACAGGAGAGTCAGAGGCTCACAGGCAGAAGGAAGGAAACGCCCTTCTGTGCTATGAGCCTATGTCTAACATTTCCCCTTCTCCTATTCGGTCGTCAACTCTATCTTCCCTTCCTTTGATCATAAGGACGTGTTTACTGAGCCCCACTTCACAGTTGTTGGGTGTCCTCTAAGAATAAATTTTAAAATATTTTCTCAAATGTCTCCTGGGCCCTTATTAAAATAATCTTTTTAACCTGATCTATTGCTATAGATGTTTCACTCGTTCATTCATTCTTTCGTCATTCATTCATTCATTTGCCTGCTTCTGATTCCTCAGCACATATCGGCCTGCCTCTCACTGGTGATGTCAAGATGGAGGAATCAGTTAACTTACTGGCTATGGAGGTTTGCCCACTGTATAATTTATTTTTATTCTGCCTTGCAGCTAAAATAGTTTGTAGAGAAACATTTTAAAGCATGTAAACGCCCGGTTCTCATAAAATCCCTCTTCCTCTGTGGCATATGCTGATGGTTCTTTCCTTTACCACATTCATTTTCTTGTTTTAGTGTGCGTGTGTGCTGTGTGTGCGTGAGAGAGAGAGAGAAAGAGAGAGAGAGAGAGAGAGAAATATATATAGAGAGAAATATATATAGAGAGCACAATGCGTAGGAGCTGGCTTTTTCCTACCATGCGGTCCCAGGTATTGAACTAAGGTCGTTAGGCTTGGCAGCAAACCCCTTTACCTGCTGAGCCATCTTGCCAGCCCTACGCCGATGACTCTTGCTTGATCCTTAGTACAATGGCTTCAAAATGGTGACTTTTATATTCTGTCCCTTGCTGTCCACTTAGCTATCGGACTTCTCAATTAATTCACTTTTCTATTAATGGTTAGTACGGCTGTATCAATTAGAATGCACTTATTGGACAGAATCTCACTATGTGGCCCAACCTGTTTTGTGACTCTTGCTTTTCTGCTTCAGGCCCCCCGAGCGATGGCGTTACAGTTGTGTTCAGGAGGACCACACCCTGCAGTATCTCATGATCCACTACTGCAGTTAGCTACGGCTACTCTTCATTATCTGTGAGTCTGGGATCCAGCTTCAACTGCGCACGGATCAAAAGCGATTTAAAAAAAACCAACAGCACCAACATTAACATGCACAGGCCTTGCCCTCTCGTCACTCACTCCACAGCACACGACACGAGCTCTGCAGCAGGTGTGACTCACGAGGACGCGTGGAAGGTGAAGGGCATGGCTACGCTGTGTGAAGTGATTCGCTACGCTGTTTTACGGAGGGAACTGAGCGTCCAGGGATTTTTAGCTCCCGAGGGTCCCATAGCAAACCCGCCATGGACACCAAAGCACAACCGTACTCTGGTACTTACGCCGGACAGAGCTGTGTGGTGAGAGTTGGACCCCAGAGACACCTCCATTTTCAGAAGCATTCCTTCACTGTTGTCGGATGAGCTCCTCCAGGCAGTGAGAGCTTGCCCTCAGTGTGGCTGGACAGTAGCAGCCATGGTCTTCACCCCGGGGTGCTTACTGCTACGCTGTGTTTTTGCTCCTTTGCCCTTCCAGTAGAAAAAGCTCTGTGCATGTTCCGAGGGCTTACGGATGGTCTTGCATACAGACACGTGCACAAGAGCATACGAACACATGCCGTGCCACTGAATTGCAATTTTACACTCATATTCCATGCAGTGCCACACTCCTGGTTGACTGCATTGTCCTTCCTCCACAGGGAAAACACTGAGCTCTGAGCACTACCCACACATGTAGTCACTTGCTTAACCATTCAGTAAACACGTGTAAATGTGACATGTTATCTACCGCTAATAAATAATTAAGTCAATTAAGAAAGATGGTGGAATGAGAACATGGCTCCATGGGTAAAGGTGCTCGCCCCAAGCCTGATGACCTGAGGTCCATTTCTGGTGTTCAGATGGTGGAAGGCAAGAACTGACTCCCAGAAGCTGTCCTTTGATCAAGACACTCACATGTACACACACACGCACGCACACACGTCTAATAATAAATGTAAGAATGATTTTAAAATCTGTTTTAGTTTGTAATGAAAATGCAAGGTGGAGTAGTGCCCAAACAGTCCCAGTCTTAGCTAATTCCTCTCAACATCACGAGAGTTGGAAAACCACTAAGACCATCGATTAGAACAATCTCCAGAGAGTAGGGGTCGGGAAACTACTTTGCAAAGAGCATCTGAGTGTTCACTGGCTTCTGCCACAGGAACGACCGAATCACTTCTGCAAGAGACCAACTCGTGCAAGAGCAGAAAAGGAAGGCTCACCTTTTCCAATATGTCGCCTGGTGTTTTCAATAGTGGAATTCCGGTTCACGTTGGAGAGCAGGCCGAGGCAGAAGCGGTTCTTGTTGTTGGAAGGGTCGGTGAAGCCGTCCACCAACACGCTGGTCGAGGAGGCGTGGAACGCTTCACCCACACGGTTGTTGAGCTCATAGTACACAATAGAGCACCAGTGTTTCGGTTCCTCATAAGCCACTGCCTGGACATCTGCAAGACGTAAAGACAAGGTTCGGTCGCTCACGGTTTGTGCCTGGAGCACCCCCAAACCGAAACCACACTGTAAAGCTGGCTGGGTGTCCCGGGAACGAAGACAGGCAAGGGCAACCGTGATGGTCACACGTCACCGTTCTGAGAGCTGAAGCTCTTCTTACTAAGGGTGGCCCTTCTCCTTTAACTGGAGGAACAATCGTCTCCAACGACCATCAGAATACCAGCTGAGCAGGCCCAACGGCAGCCATTTGCTGAATACTAAGGGCCTATGACTTGCTCATTAACATACAGAAATAATAGAAGTCACTCCTGCTGGCGCACTACCTATAAGAAATACAACAAGTGACTGGCGAAAAAGGAAGGGAACACAGAAACAAGACGGTGGGGGGAGAGGGGGAGTGGTAGGGGGAGGAGTTGGGGGGGGGGAGATGTGCCAATGTGGCTGGTGTAGAAAGGAACCACTTTTGGCAAAGCTTTGGTAAACCTCTGCTTTCTCAAAGCACCCAAAACTATACCTACCTATCATAGAGAGGCTCTCTGGCTCCCCAAGAGCCAGGGACAGCCACTGCTCCAATTCTGCTATGGTTTCTAGCTCAGGAAGAAGTCCTGCCAGCTGGCCGTTCTCCCTGGATGAGTCATATCTCTCCCATCCAGACTCCACGCTCACTTCCTTATACTTGCTTTAAGTCATGCCGAGCAGGTGTTTTGTCTCTCTCTCTCTCTCCCTCTCTCTCTCTCTCTCTCTCCCTTCCCAGAATGGGTCAACAGTGGAAACTACCCAGCTTTACGAACAGGACGCAGCTTGTTAAGGCCAAGCTCTTAGGACTGACGAACCTCCGAACAGAAAACGCTTCCAACCAGAAAGGGTTGGGAGGTGAGCCCTTTCTGCAGCAAGCCTCCAGTAACGCACCTTTGAGACCCCCCCCCCCCCAACCACACCACTGCCAACCTAACTATTACTGATCTGAGCCTCAGGGATGGGGGCCTTGGTGCGCAGTGTGGAGAAATGAAGAGTGAACCCACCAGGCACAGTGAAAGGAGAAAGACTTGTGTGGTCTTTGTTAGCTGCCTTATACGCTTAAGTGGCTTAGCTGAAAATAAACCATTTCCCTTGTTTTCTAAGTATCTCCTCCCTGTCAGTCGCTCTCCTATTCTTCAAGGAGTAAAGCGTTAGTGCCAAACCTCTGAGAAGGCCGCGCCACAGTCACACAACAGGGCCCTTTTATCAGCTCTCAGCACTGTTCAAAATGTTATTCATCTAGCTTAGACGCCGACACATTTTTTTCCTATAAAAGGCAAGGAAGATTTTTGTGGGACATATGGTCTTTATCACAACTATTCCACTCTGCCTCTGTACCACACAAAAACAGCCATTTATAAAATGTAACAAATGGGCACAGCTGTGTTCTAATAAAGCTTTATTTATAAAAACAGACAGTGGGCTGAACTGTCTCTGTGGGCTGTAGTCTGCTGACCCCTGCTCTGGGAGAACCACCACAGGTAACAACAGGAAAAAGCCAACTTTTTTTCCCTTTGAATTGGCTGTAATGGGGAACGTTTGAAAGGCTATTTAAAAGAAAAAGAAAATCTTAAAAGTAAGGTCTTGATTTGGGGTATTCGAGCTAATCTCATCAGTACCATTATAGGGCCCACACAGGGCATCTTGCTCTCCAAATAAAAATTCCAAAAATGGGTCAGATGGAGGCTATTCTCTCAGACTCTTTACTTGTTGACCCCCAACATCTAATGATGACCAAAAGCCATAAAATATAGAGAGCCTATAAAGAAAACTTCAAAACGAAATTACTGGTTTATATATGTTCCAACGTACTTAACGATACATCTAAGGTTCTTTGAGATTGTTATCGTTATTTTTACATTTTATTTTTGGAGCAGTTTTGGGTCACTGCAAAATTGGCACAGAGACCTCCATAGGCCCTCTCGCCGCGAAGGTCTACCATCAGAGTGGTGCATTTAGTGCAGTCCAAGAGCCTATGTGAGCACATTACCAGCCCCACCCCAGAGATGGCATTAGGGCTTGTTCTTGGTGTGCAGTTTGTGGGTCTGAACACACACGGACAGGGCACGCTGCTATCATCACACTACCACACACAGAGCCTAACACTTAAATCCTTTCAAAGTATCAGCAACTCAGACAAAGTCCAAGGCACAAGACACGTTCAGCAATAACATGGCTTCCTAAGTTCAATTCGCTTCAGACCAGGTTGATTACTTGGTGGAAGCCTCCCGAAGAAGTTACTGACCGGGAGCTTTGGCTTGCCAGGGCAGCGTGGCATCTTGTGGCATGGGGGCAGTGTGGCTTTGGTGTTCATGGCAGGGTGTCAGTGAGTCTAGTATCTCCGTTCTCTGCTCCCTTAAGCCTACTCAGCATGCCACTGCAGCCCTGGGAAGCAGGTGGGGCCATCCACCAAGTCACTACTGGGCTGAAATGGACCTGGCGTTGAAGACGCCAGGAGGAAGGGTGAACTTCAGGTTAGTTGTGAAATCTTTGAAGGGAGAATGGCAAGTTATTATCTTTTAATTTCTTCTGGTAACTAGGCTAGGCACAAGTACAGAAAGAAGGAAACAAGCACTATTACGTGTTTCGATGACAGATAAGGGCTGTAAAGTCCATGAGGCTTCTTCTTCTTTCGTTTGTTTGTTTTTCTCTCGAGACAGAGTTTCTCTGTGTAGCTCTGGCTGTCCTGGACTCGCTTTGTAGACCAGGCTGGCCTGGAACCCACCGAGATCCACTTGTCTTTGCCTCCTGAGTGCTGGGACTACAGGCGTGTGCCACCTCCACCGCGTATGCACCGCTGTATGGATTGCTAGTGAGCTTGCCTCACCCATGGGAAGCCTGCTTTGTGCTACTGTGGGCGGCCTGTTCCTCTTGGCCCATTTAAGAACACTTCTTGTGGCATCAGCCCCAAGTTGTGAATTGCGCAAGACCCGAACACAAGTCCATCTAAATAACAGATATATTTGTTATGTAAAGTAGAGCTCAACCATTTCCTTCCTGCTAGCTCTGCATGGCCAAGAGATGGCTAACAGCCTCAGGTTTATAGAGGTACATGAAACAGTTACACAAACCACATATCAACTAAATAAACAGTTCTTTGGCATAGATCTCTGTCTGTCTATCTCACTTCACCATTTACAAAAGGTAAAAGAAAATTAGCATGCTAATGAAATAGATTTGCTTTTTGTTATTGTTGTTTTCATTTTTAAAAATGGTTTCTCTGTGTAGCTCTGGCTGTCCTGAACTCACTTTGGAGACCAGGCTGGCCTTGAACTCAGAGATCTACCTGCTTCTGCCTCTGCCTCCTGAGTGCTGGAATTAAAGGCGTGTGCTACCATGGCCAGCACTGACGGATGTCCTGCGTGTTTGGTAGTCTTTAGAGTTCACTGATAGTTGGGTTTTCTAAACACCAATGATGAGGACTCACTTCACCTAACTGGCAGAAGGATGCTTAAAGCCATTTCAGAAACTACTGAAAATCCGAGACCTCTTCATTCAGTTCTGAGATCTCTTTTGGGACAGTAAGAGTTTAAGAGCTGCGTTCTATAGAATTCTTTCCTTAGGCTTAAAACAACAACAACCAAAAGCCCTGTTTTTCTGTTTCTCAAATACCTTATTTTTCGGACTATAAGGCACACATGACCATAAGACGCACCCAGTTTTTAGAGCAGTAAAACAAACAAAACACACACACACACACACACACACACACACACACACACACACACACACAGTAAAAACAGCAATTGGACCAAGGCATACCCTAATCCCCCCAACACTTTTTGAGGGGGAAGTGAGTCCTATAGTCCAAAAAATACAGTAGCTACTTTTTAAGGGTCTGTATCAGTCAAAGTAACATTTGGACATACAGACAATAAAAGGAAGAAAGTAGCAACCAATTTTACCTCCTCTGTTGATTTCTGCGGGCAATGAAGGTGCCATCATATTTGTGTCCATTGGCTGCGATCCATCCTGGGCCATGGGGTCTTCAGGAGGCAGGTAAGCAGGCGGGGGTGTGTCAGCTACAAAGTTTTAAAGAAAAAAAAAATGACATGCTTCAGGCATGTTCTCTTCTCTGTTGACAATCTTTGTGCACGTGTACACCTGTTCATATGCATGCATACGTGTGCACATGTATGTAGGGAGTCAGGAGATAACTCTGGGTACATCCTTTTAACTTATTGTGGGGAGAGGAGGAACATGTGGGGGTCAGGGCATAACTTAGGCAGTTAGGTCTCTCCACCACACAGGTTCCAGGGACTAAATTCAGGTTTTCACAATGGCAGCAAATGTCTACCCACTGAGCCATCTGGCCAAGCCTCACTCTCTTGGAGAGGGGGTGAAAACAAGGCCTCTCAGGGGCCTGGAGCTCAGTAAGCAGGCTAGGTTGCTGGGCCAGTGAGCCCCAGGGATCTGCCTAGCTGTGCTGAGATTATTAAGCACTAAAGTTGAGTCGACCTCCGTAACAAAAGGCTGGCTTATGGGGTGACATGTGCCTGCAATCCTGGCAGCTGGGACGTGGAGGCAGGATGATGGGGAGGTCAAGGCTAACCTCGGCTACATCAGAGCCTGTCTCTCTCGCACTCGCTCCCATGCTCTCGTCAAAGACTAGATGGACTTTAGGTACAGTTCCTGAACATGCCCAAACTTTGTACCCAGTGACATTTCTGTGAGAAGGGAAAACCCTCCTTATTGAGGGTCAGGTCCCTTCAAGCCACTGAGAACATCTGAGCATGCTCCCATGCAGCAACCCTGAGAACACTCAGGTTTGGATTCAGTGGTGTGCAAACCACAGGACTTGGTAAGGAGAAACTTATGTCAAGGCATCTGACATTAAAACCATGACCACAAATTTGCTGTCCAGGTTCCTTACAACCTACTGAGACTTGGTTCCCTACGACTTTAAGCAACCTCTTGGGACTACTTTTGCCCTAACTATTTAAGCAATGACTAGCTTTAAAAACCCCAATTACAGAATACGAGGAAACAAATCAGTTTAGCTCAGCTGTCTTCTGCTCCAGAATTTACATAGGTCCTCTCTGACAGTTCCTAACATATAATATGATCACTGAAACCACACACATTAATGCAAGACTAGTCTTTTCTTGCTGTAAAACATAGGACATTCGTTTCCCTGCACTCAAAAGCCAAGTTCCTCATTGGCCTGTGAGCCCGCCCACCACACACAGCCGAGCCTTGAGAAGAAAATTTTGCCTTAGGGATCCATGAATGCTCAGGTAAGTACTCAGTGGCAACCATGGGACCCAAGTAACAAACTCTCCTTCCTCAGGGCTCTCTGGCACCTCCCACTCCCAGCCCCTGCAGAATTATAACCCAGTTGCTAAAAAGCAGAGAGCCATCCAGCTCCAGGGACCTTTCCTATACTTCTCAGTCTGCCCTCCCCTCACTCCAGCCTCTTGCTGCAGCCCTAAGGTTAACTCTGCTTACAGAACCCAAAGAGAACATCTCCCTAGCAACCATGGTACCCACAGAGGGGCCCGGGCCACTGCTGATGGGGCTCACCCATCTCCACTAGCACACGCCCTTCCTCTTTGATTATCTGGGCTTCTGCTTTAATGCCTGACAGCCAAGGACAAGAGTAAATTCTAGCAGTAGTCTTTGATTCTCTTGACTGGGGTTGCCCCTGCCTAGAAGCCCTCTGAAAGGACCGTTTCACCACCAACCCATCTGTCAGACTCAACTCTTGCTGGGGAACAGGTAGGTGGGAAACCACCGAATGTAACTTAGTTTGGTTATTAAAATAATCGACCTTTCCTCTTCATCCCAAACAGAAAAGCATAATGCCGCATTAAACAGGTTGAAAAATAAGAGTGATTTTAAAAAGGGGGCGATGGTGTACCACTTCTCAGTTTCTGAAGGCTCAAACCTGGATGCTGAACTAAAATGTAACTTAAAGCACTTTTAAGTGGCTCCATAAACACGCCTGGCCAGCCATTTTCCCTCACAAAAAAATTCACAGATTTCAAGAAGCTCTTTCGTTTTCAGTGTCCTTCCTGGCATTGACTGGCAAGAACTCAGGCAGTGATAGTTGAGATGTTTATTTACTAACCTGTAATTTGAAACCTATAACGTTCTAATTAATCGCTTATTTTGATAACTATTACACCATCCGTTATGACTAAAGCGGGAAAAGAACTGGTTTTTTTTTTGTTTTTTGTTTTTTTTTGTCTTCGCTGAGCTAAATAAGCATGTGGTCTCTAGCACTTCTGTCGCAATCCCTTGTTGTTTAAAGTACATGCTTCTTGGGATTACATCACCGGCTAAATGAATCTAATTAAATTGGGGGTGCCATCCCTCGGGAAACAGCTCTTCTGCGGCTGCACTGAAGCAAGGGCTCTTTAATGCCGGAAACGCTTCTCAGAACAGCACTGTGTGCAACATGACATCTTTCCTCTTTCTTTAATGGAGAGCAGAGAGAGTGGGGACACTGGTGCCATTCCCAGAAGGGTGCAGCTGTTTCAAAACTTTTGAAAACAAGGGGAAAATATAGCGGAGATCAAACAGGCCATCCCCTTCGCTAGCTGTGAGATTCCTTTTTCTACATCTGATGCTCTGAAGCATCACCTCGCTTGTGTGTGTGTGGGTGGGGGGGCTGAGCTCTCTGCAGGCCACGCCTACCCACCTCTCCAAAGCCCCCCTAGTCCTTGAACACCCCCCCCTTCCTACCTGGCATCTGGAAAGGGCTGCCTGGGTCTGAGCTGGTGGGGGAATGAGGGTAGGTGCTGCTGCTGCTGCCAGGAGAGTTGGGGTAACTGCTGTTGGGAGAGTGGGGGAACGGGTGGCTGTTGGGCTGCTGGAAGGAGTCTGGAAACGTGGCGTTCAGTGGCATATGAGGCTCGTTCTGTCCCAGGTTGCGGAACTGAGCCAGGAGGCTGTGCTGCGGGTTGTACTCGCTGTGCCTCGGGACCAGCACCGGAGGGAGAACTGGAAATGGAAAAAGAGAGAGAGAGACAAATGAGGAAGGTGAAAACTGGTAACTACCTCACAGTAAGTGAGGGCAAATGACCTGAACCCCAACTGTCAACTCAACAGCAGCAACCAGGGGGAAAGCGAACCTATTCAGAACATGTAGAGCCCGGATCACAGGACCACCGTCCCCCCCCCCCCCGGCCCGCGAGCAGTGCCACTAGCCTGTTGACCCAGGGAAGCCCCAAAATCACAGTCTCAGGTGAAAATGTGTTGCTTTATTCCATTTTTAATGGTCCTATTCACAAAAAGCTAAAACACACTTAACAGTACACATAATTGGCTAGCCAGATGGCTTTATGAGTAAAAGGGCTTGTCACACAGCCGGACGACCTGAGCTACAGAATAAATTCCACAGCGTAGGTCTGTGGCATGTGCACGCCTCCATACGCACACACACTATACATATATACTGCACACGCACACACAAACTATACATATGTACTGCACACGTGCGCGGGGAGAGAGAGTGCGGGGGAGGGAGGGAGGAAGGAAGGGGGAGAGAAGGAGGGAGGGCGAGCAAGCGGAGCGCTCAGTGGCATTCACCCACAATCCAAGTACTCAGGAAGGAAGCCAAGGCAAAGGGATCTGAGGCTGTAGTCTAGCCTAGGCTACCCTGTTTGCATATTTATAAGGCGCCACTGGCACTCTCACTGCTAAGATCTGAGTTAATATGTAATGAATGATATTATTTACCAGAAAGTGGGTACTTTTGTCCTTTTTTGTTTGTTTTGTTTTGGTTGGCTGGTTTTTGACAGGGTTTCTCTGTGTAGCCTTGGCTGTCCCAGACTTGCTTTGTAGACCAGGCTAGCCTTAAACTCACCAGAAAGTGTCCTCATTGGCACATTAACTCCTTTTAAAATAAAAAGCAGCAGAATAAAGAAGGTTGAAGAGGTAAACACAGTGGGTCTGTGACACCCAAAGGCCAGGGGGGACAGTCATCCTTTCTCTGAGGATCTGGAGGGAAGTACCCACTTCTCCGAGATCCACATGACAGGGCCAAGGAGGACAAAGAGGTTACAGGCACATTTGTTAACTGAAAGCCTCAAGTGACGAGGGGCTAAGAGGCAGGCACCTGGACAAAACCACAATGCGCTGTCAGTGCTGACGGACAGATGTAGGTGAAAAGCCTAAGTTGGCGGAAACCAGCGTGGGTAACTCCCCAGAGCCTGGCAAAGCCACCACAGAAACAGCGACCTGCGGACCCCACCCTGGGGAATGCTGCTAGTCACCAGGTGGCTTCCTAGTGACAAAGACCTTTGGAAGCCTTCCTGCCCTTGTGGCCTCAAAACAATAGAGAAAAGCAACATGTTTTAAAGCTGCAGGAGAGAAAGGAGCTTTGAAATTGGCTGCTGCCAATGGTAGCTAGGGCCCCCGGTGCTTTTCCCTGAAGAAGCATTTCCTGACATTAGAAATGGAGTTGAGTCTTGGTGCTTTCCGGGAGCCCTGTTCCTGCTTTCCAGTACTTCCGCTGGAAGGCCTGAGGAACACTTAGATTATCGCTCACTTAAGCTGTGAACCATTGGTAAAGTAGATTTGGGAAAGTCCTAAAATTCCTTATACACTACACCCCACGTGTCAATTATCCCGCGGTGATAACACTTGTGGATTTCCCTGCTGTTTTAGTATCATAATAAAATTTCTTTCTAGCATAGCGATAAAATCTGCCCAAAGCAAGTCTTTATTTCCTACTTCTACCTTCCAACAGTCAACTGAGATGGAAACCACGGAAAGGAAATCCCTGGTAAAGGCCTCCCTATTTGTCAGCAGAAATGTGTCTTGAGAAATAATTGCGTGCTATGAAAAGCAGCTCAGTTCTTATGGGTCCATAAACACTCTTTGTCTTTCAGCTGCCGCAGCCTGAGGTCACTCCAATCGCTCACTCGCTCCTTCCTTCTTTCCTTTTGGGGATACTATGGAACCAACCTCTGCTGGCTTTGAACGTCCAATGTAGCTGAGAAGAACCTTCCAGGTGCTAGGACTCCAGGCATGCCCCAGCATGCCTGGCTTTCTCATCTTGCCTTTCTTATCATCAGTGAGAGATCCAGCTAACCACTTGCTCCAAATGCAGCACGGCCAGCTTTGTCTTATATTGAGCACTTATTTTCACGGCTCTCACTGCCTAACAGCTTCAGAGCTAGGGAGTCAACTGTCCTGGCTGCCAGCAGGTGGCGGTGGCCATGGAGGGCAAAGGGCACTGTGCTTCTCCGCTGTCCTGCTGTCACTGTTGTTTGGTTGTGATCGGCTTGAAGGCACAGTGCTGAGATGGTCCCCGTGTACATCACGGAGAGACCAACCAGCATTCTTAGGTGACCACAGCTATGATCCATCAAGCACGGTGGAGTTCGTGATAAGTGCGCTGAAATGTTGCTGTTCTTGTCTATTTTTGTGGCTCGTATTGTCCAACAATTGGCCACTATTTGCTTTTTGTGCCTTTTAAAACATACTACTGCTCTTTAGGTGTCTCTTTAAACACAGTGCTCTGCGCGCCCATCTCACTCTTCCCTCTTTACCCCTGGGCCCCTTTGTTCCTATTAATGAGGGATGTCATGGAACCCCAAACCTGGGCTCTCGTACGCTTCTACTGTCACACTAACTCTGGCTGTGTCTGTGTGTGCACCTCATGTGTAGAAATCCTTCATTTCCAATTTCTCCCAAGTTCAATCCATTCTCACAAACTTTTTATTTGTCCTCCTTCATTTATATATATATTTATATTTATATTATTTATTAATCTTGAATATTTTGAGACAGGGGCTCATGTAGCCCAGGTTAGCCTCAAAATTGTAGCTGAGGATGACTTTGAACTCCCGATTCTCTTGCCTCCACTTCCTGCAGGCAGGGGTTATAGGCACGAGTCAAGCCTGGCCCAGTTTCAATATATTCAAGAATTCCCTTAATTCTAAATACACTAAATTTATTTTTTCAAAACTACTATATTTATACCATCTTATAAACTATACCTAGGAATTTGGAGTTTATCTCCCCAGTTCTTTGTAAATCTGGAAAACACTAACCTGGTGTGAAGGTCACAACCACACATCTCCTGTCCAGACTCATCTGTTCAGTTCCCTCATCCTAACGTCCTACGTCCTCAAAGGGTAGCCACCCAGGTTATTTGTTCTCTCTTCCCACCCCACCCCGCCCTCCCGGTGTGTGTGTGTGTGTGTGTGTGTGTGTGTGTGTGTGTGTTATAAATGTGAAGCTATAGAGTCATGCACACTCATGCTGAATGGCCAAATTCATCCCTGCACCCTTCTGGGGCATGCAGAGTTTCCAATTTGTTTAGGTTTCTGACCTACTAGTTTTATTTGTGGTATGGACTGCATCTAATTTTGCCTTCTTCTAAATCATTAGCCAGCCCTCTTAAGGTCTGTCTCTGGCCTGGGACTGAGGGCTGCCTTTTCCGTAATGTTCTGTCTGTTTCCAGACATTTCCTTCTACTCTAGGCTGTGCCCGTGCCACCATTTTGTTAGTTACATTAGGGGGGCGAGAGAGAGAGAGAGAGAGAGAGAGATATTGGTTTTTTGAGACAGGGCTTCTCTGTATAACCTCGGCTGTCCTGGAACTCAGTCTATAGACTAGGCAGGCTGGCCTCTACCCTCTAACTCAGAGATCTGTCTGCCTCTGACTCCTGAGTGCTGAGATTAAAGGTGCGTGCCACCCCAACAGGGTGTGTGTGTGTGTGTGTGTGTGTGTGTGTCTGTGTGTGTGTGTGTCTGTGTGTGTGTGTGTGTGTGTGTGTGTGTGTGTGTGTTTTCCTAAATAACTGGCCGGTCCAGCTCTTGTTGGCTTTTCTTCTCAGTATTAAGCTGCAGGCTTCTCTTTGCAAATGGCTTTGGTAATCACTCTGTCTACCTTTCAGAAACAAAGCAGCTCTTATTGAGCAGTCATTACAAGTTGACAGTAAAGTATCCTGGTGTTGAAACGTCTTCTTTAGAATAAGGAAGAACTGGGCAGGAGATGGAGGCAGGAGGACAATGAGTGCAAGGCTAGCCGAATGAATTCTAGGCCAGCCTGGGACATTTAACAAGACTCTACTCAAAATCAAAAGTAAAGAGGCTGGAGAGATGGCTCAGCAGATAAGTGTACATGCTGCTTTCAGGTCCACATGAATAACCCAGTCTCTGAGTTATCCATCTTCTGGACTTGGAGGACACCTGCATGCATGTGCACACCGTTATAATGGAGAGAAATCCACGGGTACAGCTTAGCAGTAACAGCGCTTGCCTGCCATGCATGAGGGCCCATGTCCATCTCCAACACTGGAGCACCAAGGAAAAGTGCCAGGAAGGTCGAGTCTCTGTGACTGGTAGACACTGTCTCTTATGTTAGTTTCCTAGGGCAGCTGTAATAAAATACCAAACAGTAGTGGTGACTGCAGCAGCAGAAATCCATTTTCCTGGGGCAGGAGGCTCAAGTCCAAAATGAAGGTAGTGGTGGGCAGGTTTCACCGGCTCCTGGTGCAGCTCTGCATCACCCAACGCATCTCCCAGGATGTTAAGCAGCCTACACTAGGCTCACACAATGCCTTCCTTCATCTTAGCTATCTGTTTCTGTCTCTAAGACCCGTGTTCCATGGTACTTGGGGTTAGAGCTTCAGCACCAGCTTAGGACACACGCAACCTGGTCCGTGAAGTCACATGCAGTGTCGTACACAGTGTGCTTGCTTGCTTTCGAATTGCTTTCCTTGAGTTTTTGGAAATGCTTCTTTCTACAAGACACCATCGAGAAGCCAGATGCCAAATTTGCTTTTCCCAATGTTATCAGTAATCTATTCTTTTTGCCTTAGGGCCCGAGGTTTCTCTTTGGACTGTGAAGCCTTATGGTTTTTCACTAAAGCTTTGTCTTCAAGCTGACCAGGGTGTGTGTCTGGGAGAGCCCTGCTAGCTAACCTGCTTGAGCTCCATGCTCTCCCTAAGACAAGGGCCTGGATGAGTAGAGCCTTTCTCAGGTCCCTGACAACCACCTGGAGAGAGAGAGAGAGAGAGAGAGAGAGAGAGAGAGAGAGAGAGAGAGAGAGAGAGAGAGAGAGAGAGAGAGAGAGCATTCACACGCGTGTGGAGGCCAGAGGTTGACATCAGTTGTTTACCTCAATTGTTTCCCACTGTAACTTTTGAGACAAGGTCTCTCACTCAACCTGGAGCTCACAGATCTGGCTGGACTGGCTGGGCCTGGAACTATAGGACTCTTCCTTCAATACCCCGTCATTGTTGGGATTTAAGGCACATGCTGCCCAGGGAACTCTGGCCTGTGGGTGGGTGCTGGGATCTAAACCTAGTCTCTCCTTCTCTCTCTCTCTCTCTCTCTCTCTCTCTCTCTCTCTCTCTCTCTGCCAAGTCTTTATTTTATTTTGTATTGTTTTGTTTTTTGTTTTTTTTTCAAGTTTTTATTTTAAAATATTTCTATTGTTATTTTAACTATGTGAGTGAGTGTGAGTATCTATGTACACATCTGTACCTGTATGTGAGTGCTGGTGCCCTCTGTGGCAGGAGGTATTAAATCCCCGGAAGCAGGATTACAGGCAGTTGTAAAATGCGCAATGTGTGGAATAGGGGGTGTGTTTTTCCTCCTTTCCCCAAGCTCCCCAAATAATGACTCCTGAGACTCAAAGTTTATTGACAAATACTTAGGCCCTATCGCTAGGCTCTTCTCTGACTAGCTCATAACTTAAATTAATCCACTTATGCTAATCTACATTCTGTTATGTGCTGGTTACCTCTGCTCAGGTACCATGCGTCTGTCCTCCTCACATCTTCCTGGGCAAATCTCTCACACCTGGTTCTATCCCAACATCCTTTCTGCCTACCAGATGTCCACCTTCTATTCCACCTTTTCCTATAGGCCATAGGTTTTTAAACTGACAGCCAATGTATCCATACAATACACAAGATATTCTCTCTACAAATGTGGGTGCTGGGACTTGAACTTGGGTCCTCTATAAGCACAGTATGTGCTCTTTAACCACTAAGCCATCTCTCCAGCCCTTTGGCTTACGTCTTTGAGAGTAGAATGAGCTCTCTTCCCATCTTTTCCTGACCTTTTGGTGGAGACATGGGGCGGGGGGGGGGGGGGGGGGGAGACACACGACAAGTTGGATTTCCTTTCCTCGCTGCTCTTCAAACTCTGCATCTCTTTCTTTGAAAAAGTAAAACTCCCTTTTCTAGGCAACAGGAAACCCAAACCGAGAATGAAAACTACAGGATGCTGAAGCCTGAGGAGACATTTGTGATTCTACTACTGGGCTCTGCTTTTCTGCGTTGCCAAGGCGCATGGGAAAGGAACGACCAAGAACAGCTAAAATTATACAGCAGAGCTCAACAGCACTCACACACCCCAGACTGGAGCTTCGTCCAGAGTCTCAAGCGTGGCCTGAAATTCTACACCAAATGGTCAGTGGCAACGTGTTCTAGTCTAACCCTGGCAAGCCTTCAGCTGTGCAGTGACCCTCCAAATGTTCTCCAAAAGGCAGCTGGTTTCTGCTTTAACACACAAGAGTTCTGGCGATGAAGTTGCCAGGCCCTCTTGCCTGTGTCTGTCCACGCAGACAGAATGGCGATCCAAGCTACCCAAACGCTTCCTGCCTGCTGGTGCTCGTGGCCGGAGGGGGTGGCTGGCTAAGCGAGCTAAGCAGGATGACCACCTTTGTGACTCCGACCAAAAATCATTCAACTTCTTGGGGCTTCCTGCTCACCTCCCACAAAAAGAGCAAGATCCTCGTTTCCCTGGGGCTGCCCTGCTCTGAGCTCTGCATGTGTTTGACTTTGTGTGTATCTTGTTCTAGGTCTGCAGGGTGCAAAGCTCGGTCCCGGCGGCGTCTCAGGACACCTCACCAGGGTAAGAACAGTGCCTTGCAATAGCAATTCTTACCAGAAGGGCAAGTTGCCAACGCAGCCGCGTAGGACCAACGTCCCTGATGGAGTGTGCTGGGTTGACCTTGTGGACAGAAACTCTCATGTACAGAAGTAGGGTAGGATGGTTTCCGCGTTAATAGTATGTTTGCTTAGAAAATTAAATTCCTTACTTCAAGATATGCCTCAGAAACTGAAGAAATGGCTCTCGGGATCTTCACCAAGGTTAAATTTTAACAGCAATAAGCAACAGCCAACCCCCTTTATCTTTCTGTTTGCTCACTGCTGGTGAGCTGAGGGCGGGCAGGGTTTGCAGCACTAGATAGGTCTCCTGAGCTGTGGTTGTGTAAGTCAGTGGGAGGACACAGCTCCACCGCAGGCTGTTTCCACTCTTCACAGCTGCACTCTGTGCATCTCCAGGGAAGCAGGCTCAGCCTAGCTAAGTAACTCATTCTGGATCCAGCACCTGATGAAAGAGGAGCCAAGGCTGGAGTGATAGCCTGTTCACAGCCAGCAGGCTTTTAGGATGTAGACATACAAAACTGAGAGGAGTGTGTGAAAGTCACTACAGAAGTTCTTTCTGCTTTTTGATAGGTGTGTGGGAGCGGTATATATGTGCATGTGCGTGTGTGTGGGGGGGTGTGGATGTGTAGTGAGTGTGTCTCTGTGTCCATGTGTGTGTACATGTGAGAGAGTGGTGGTGGGTGATGTGTGTATGTGAGAGACAGAGGGAGGGTAGGGTAGGGGTGTGTCTGAGAGAGAGAGAGAGGAAAAGAGACAGACAGACAGAGACCAGAGACAGAGAGACAGAGACAGAAAGACAGAGGTATTGTACATGTATAAGAGAGGGGAGAGGGCTGGAGAGGTGGCTCAGAGGTTAAGAGCACTGGCTGCGGCTGCTCTTCCAAAGGTCCTGAGTTCAATTCCCAGCAACCATACGGTGGCTCACAACCATCTATAATGAGATCTGGTGCCCTCTGTTGGCCTGCAGGGATACATGAGGCA
Organism: Acomys russatus; assembly: GCF_903995435.1. Lineage (NCBI taxonomy): Eukaryota > Metazoa > Chordata > Mammalia > Rodentia > Muridae > Acomys > Acomys russatus. Next base: position 6,185,228 of record NC_067162.1, read on the forward strand.
GAGCACTGTACACATAATAAATAAATAAATAAATAAATAAATAAATAAATAAATAAATATTTAAAAAAAAAAAAAGAGAGAGAGAGGGGAGAGGTTGTCTTCCTCAGTTGTTTCTCATATCTTCAGAGGCTCTTTTCACAAAACCTTGAGTTCACTGTTTCGGCTAGATTGGCCGGGCCAGTGAGCCCATGACCGCCTGTCTCTTCCGCCCGCCCCCCCCTCCCCGTACTGAGATTACAACCATGAACCACTATACCAGATTGTTTCTGTGGGTGCTGAGGGCTGAACTCAGGTCCGCACAGCCAACACTTTATTGAGCCATCTTCCCACACCCAAGCTTAGGTTGTTTTTACCTAAGGAGGACACTGTAAGTATCTACTGTGTAGGAATGTCACAATTACTATAAAGAAGTATATTCACAGAAAGCAAGAATGCAAACACAGTTCGAACACAAGCAGAAAAAAATGAACTGCCTTCAATACCAGTAGCAGGCTTTTGTTTTTGTTTTAATAAAAGCCAAACCTCCAATTTACTTTAAAAATAGCCTAATTATAACTCAACTTCTGAAAATTCAACTTCCTGGACAATGGCAGGCTAGTGATTTTTGGTCCACCACAGATGGCTCCTGTGAACTGTGACTCTGTGAGACTGTGCCCACACATGCTGGCTATGACTAGGGGGCCCTGACTGAGGTTCCTGCCATGACCTTGTCTTTGAGGTCAGTTCATGCTCCCCACCTAGCTACCCCAGGCTTCTGCAGTCCAATTCCCACCTCTCTGCACCTCCACCTCTCTGCACCTCCACCTCTCAGCTCCTTGTCTTCCGAGGCACCTCCCTGCCCGCTCCACCCCTGCAGGCACACCTTCCTCTCTGCGGCCTGCTGTGGCTGCATGGGCTTTCCTGGTGACTTCCTTTACCTAAGAGCACCGTGCCAAGGGCAGCAGAACTGCTGTTTCTTCTCATGTATCACCCAAAGTCGGACATATAAAAAGGTCCCTAATGCGTTTTCAATTAATATGCTGGAGAGTTTTTACAATTCCTACAATTTACTACAATTACTACAATTGACGAACATAGTGCTCCTCGCAGCCTTACGTAAAACAGACTGTAAACATCATCCCAGACACACTAAACCGGAGCTGGACATTAGGGTGAATTCAGCCTGGGTGAGGGATGGTGAAGGGGTCCCTGTACCCTGGCGTAAGACACGGGTCTCTTGTTGTATGCCTCTAGCTATGGAACCGAACTTCAAACTTCTCCCCTGTGTCAAATATCTAGTGATGACTCCTTGCATCTCTAAGACTCAAACCAGTAGGCTACGGGAATGGCCAGCTTGGCTTTCATCTGCTCACTGGAAAGCAGTGTCAGGGGGCGGGAGAGATGGCTTAACAAGTAAAGGTGCTTGTGCTAAGCCTGAGGAGCTGAGTTTGGTTCCCGGAATCCACACAGCAGAAGGAAGAGGTCTGACTCCATGCTAGTTGCTCTCAGATCTCCACACACCCAATGGCGTATGCCTCTCTCCACACAGACAGACAGACAGACAGACGTATGTAAAAACAAAACAAAACAAAACAAAACAGTGTCCGGTTTTTTTTGGGCAAGTAGTGTGATGTCATGGGGGAAAAAAAACCACTGTCTCTCTCACGCCAAGGCAGCCCAGGGCCCCCACTGTAAGAACTTAGGCAGCATAGGCGCTTGCGGGGATTTCGCGCAGGTGATCCCACGGGCTGGAGTTGGCTACAGCTGTCTCCCGGCAACGGCCTGGTCTCTTCCGCTCTTACCCCAGGTTCCTTTCTCTTGCCGAACATTTATTTGCCTCACTTCCACAGAGGAAAGGGGCTAGGTTATAAGAGAGTCCAGGAGCCGCTGGGGTAGAAAATAACTTCAGAGCGTAAGCTAAAATGATCACACCAGGAGTTCAAAACAAACCAACAAAAACCCAAAACAAGCCACTGTGGGCAATGCATGAGAGACAACAATATAGTTTTACTTTTAGATCCCCAAGCTTAGGGTTTTGCTTAACTATTTATCAGACAAGTATTAGGAGATTTTTAAGACCTTTTTTCTTTTAATAGCAGTCCCAACACACAGCACTCAGGTGCGCTATGTCATACGCTAACCAAATGTTCTGAGGCTCTTACACATTACCCTAAGTTATCCATGCCTCATAAAAAAGAAACTGAGGAGCTGCGGCACTGGCTTAGCGCTGAAGTGTTGTGTCCTCTTAGAAGACTGGGGTCTGGCTCCCAACACCCACATCTGGGGGGATCCAACGCCTCTGGCCTCCATGGCATATCCACACTGGCATGCACACCTGCACATGCAGACTAACGTCATACAGGTAATTTAAAATGATAAGAGAAAAGTGGACATGGAGATACTGGCAGGTTCAGAAGACTGAACCAACACCCAATGGGGTTAGATCACCTACGGTTATACCGCTAATATCCAGTGGAGTCAAGGTTCCGGCTTGGGCGGCCTGGTTCCACAGTGGAAACTCCGGACCACCTTGGTCTTATGGACGTTTCTGTTTCCGAGCAGCTGGCTCATCTACCTGACAATCCACCGATATGTTCACGATGACCTCCGAGACACTGGCTTCATTAACTATCACAGTCCAATTAACTGTATTCAGTTTATTCTGAGCTCAAAGCGGATCCCAGCAAATACGTCCTGCGACGCGGAGGCACTGGTTTCCTAACGATTACTGATGAGTGGGAACTACGCATGAGCGGATCGTCCTAAGCACCCAAGGCGCAGGCGTGGATGCTCCAGCTCTCCGCTTCCAGCCCACGCATGCCGGTTACCAAGGAATTCTCTATGTACGGCTCCGCTGTTCAAGAGAAAACCACCGTTTCCTGGGTCACGGGAAGCAGTGCCGGGCAGTGCTAAGAGGCGGATATTTGAAGTTGGATTCTATAGCTCTCTGGTTTCAAGTTGGAGGTTACTCGAACGCTCCATCTCAGCAGCCCCTGGCACGTGCTTCTTAGGTCAGAAACAAACGAGAAGTGAGTGTGGTTGAAATTACGCTGCGCAGCACTCATTGTCACTACTGTTGCTGTAACGCGTACCACTAGTTTTCTGGAGGTATTCGCTTCATGAAGACTTGCTCACATCGCAAATTTCATTTTTTTTCTACGGAAGGGATGGAGGAAAAAAATTGACTTTCCTCACCCTGTAGACCACATCATTTCCAAATGTACCACAGAGGCCTCTTCACAGACTGTGATACAGACAGCCACCTTGAAGAGGCCACTGCAAACCTTATCTTCTTTCCCCGATGGGTCAGCAACCAGGAACTCTCAAGGGAGTGGCAGCCTAACCCTGCTTATCCCTACCGCGTCTTCACACCACTAGGAAAGGAAGCCGGTGTCTTCTTTACCTGGCATGTTCCCTCCTGAATCCCTAAGAAATTCCACTCTACCAGTTTCAGGATTTCTGACCTATCACCAATGGTTTACAATCTATTTCTGTTTTAAGGACTTTCTTGATTAAATGGCCTCAAATCTGCTGTGTTGTGTATTCGAGTGTCTGGCTCCTGTCTTGGCTTTCCATCTTGCCAGAGTGGCGCTGGCATTACAGATGTGGGCCACTACAGCTGGCTTTCAAGAAGAAACAAAACAAAGGGAAACACTCCATGGAGTCCAGCTGCAGAAACAAGAAAGACCCTGCTTCAAAAACAAGGTGGAGAAGGGGAGCCATCTTCTGAGATGTCATCCTCTGTGTTGGCTGAGGCAGGTGCCAACTCTGTGCTCCTCCCACGGAGTAAGAGCAATCTTCAGTTCTCTTCCTGTGTCGTGGTTGGGCTGAACCTTTCAGAGGCCGGCATAGTGCAAGGTCTTTAGGTCATCAAATGACTTGTTACGGAAGCCAATGCAAACTTAACAGAATAAAACACTGAAGGCGGGGGAGCTTGGGGCGGGGGGAGGGTCATGGGCGTCCCACAATTTCGGGTTGGTTGTCTCTGTTCTATGGGCCATGGTGACACAGCACACTACAGCTGGAGCACCCTGCACAGCAAAGCTGCCCAGCCTCACAGAAAACAAGGACCACAATGATCTGCCGGGCCCAATAGCCCTTTAAGAGAACACATCTCAGCGACCTCCCTCCCACCAGGCACCACCAGCAGTGGCTCCCAGACTGGCACACAGTAGTGCATTTGTATGACAGCAATGCCTATGGACTCATATTTGTTACTTTCTCTGGTCTTAGCCTTTTCATTTAGGCTTATTTTCCTTGGCATGCTTCAATAATAACAATACTCATTTACAGCAGGCAAGATGGCGCACTCCTGGAATCCCAGCAATCGGGGAGACAGAGGCAGGAGGATCTCTGTGAGTTCAAAGCCAGCCTGGTCTATAAAGTGAGTCCAGGCCAGCTACACAGAGAAACCCTGTCTCAAATGGGGGAAAAAAAAATACTCGGTTACTTTAGTCTCTCTCCACCTAAAAACTGATTACAATCCCTTGTATAGGGCTTGGAGACAGCTCTGCTGATAAAGTGCTCAGCTTCCAAGCACAAAGACCTGAATTCCACCCCCCAAAACCGACATGATTCCGGGCACAATGACTCATACTTACAATTCCTTGACACACCAGCGCGCTCGTGTGCACACACACACACACATACACACACACACGCGCACACACACACACACACACACACGAGGCAGAGACACCAGCAGCCCTAAGCTCTCAGGCCAGATAGCCAAGCCTGGTGACTTCAACCTTAGTGAGAGGCTCTGTTGCAAAGAAAATGGACTATGCCCCTGAGAATGACACTCGAAGCTGTACTCCAGCCTCCAAATGCACACACACATAAAACCCCTTGTGATAGTGGGCACATGTGGGCATCTGCGCACTGAACCGTGGGCCAGGGTTAGCGAGAACACGGTGTTCAGGTGTGCTTCAATTGAGGAAGTCTTCTCAGTGCTATTCTGAGGTTTATGACCTAAGATCACCATCCGTCCACACCTGTCACTCAATTCGGCATAAGCTACTATAATTACATGCCAGTCTTTTTTGGTGGGCACAGTTTGTGTAGACTCTGGTGTTTATTGTAAATGTCAGAAGGAAGAGAAATTTAGATGTTCCAAAACACAGGGCATGCTGTCCCGTTTTAATTTTTACAAGTTAATATATAGTTAATGTATCACCAATCTTCAAAATCTTGGTATCTGACTTACAACCTCAAAACTTTCAAGTCAAGTCAATCCTTGCCCCCTTCCCAGCAAACGTATTACACATATGGCATTTCATGAATGGGTCACTTCTGAATGAACCTTTAGCGCAATATACTCTTAAGTTGGAGAGGCATGCTCACCTAAGCATCTAACCCTCAAGCTCACCTGTGCAGCACCGTCGGTGGGGGAGGTCAGCCCCTTCTGCAATCTCAATAGGTGGTGAGTGTGACTGGAACGGAGGCCCCATGCTTCTCCCACCATCCCCAGCACTGTGCTGCACACTGCAAGCCCAGGAAAGAATCAAAATTGGAGGCTGCACTGGGACCAGGTAGAAGCGGCTTCCTCACCATCCTCCAAGCTCCCTGGCTGACTCCGGGCAGAGAAGGAGGGCGACTGAGTTGTGAGACCCACTGACGTGTCTCCACAGAACACTTCCTGGATTGCGACTCATGTGCAGCTCTACACCAGCAATAGCGTCTGACACTGATGCTATGGCATTCAGAGAAATCCTTCTCAGTTCTATAACATTGAAAACCTTCTCTTCCAGGTAAAATTTACTGAGCCACAAATTACAGGCTGAGCGGGCAGCTGGGGCACATACTCAGCCAACAGGTGAGGAAGATGAGATCAGGGTGTTTCAATTCTGAGCAGCCAGCAGCCACTAGGCTGCCACCTAAGCTGAGGCTTCCGTTTTCACTGTTAATGGAAGTCCCAGACCGTATCTGGATAGGGGGTGGTGTCTTATGAGACAGGGTCTTGCTATGGTGGCCCCAAACAACCTTTCTCTTCAGCTTCCTGAGCGATGCTGGGATTATAGGTATGTACCAGCACGCCAGACAAAAATCTCAGAATTTTAAGCTCAAGTTTGATGAGGGCTTCCATGGGGAAGTTCAAAGTGCAAAAATAATTTTCAAGGACCACATGAGAAAAAAACAAAAGAAGGGAGGCAGTGGACAGGAAAGCCCCATTAAGTCACTGAGGGAGCAGCTGACGACAGCCGAAGGGCCCCCTCTAAATACCACAGCTAGGAGACTGACTTACTCAGCTTCCGTCAGCATTTACTTTGGGAAAAGAAAAGGAGATAGTTAATCCAATCACGAATAAGCGGCCTCAACTCTGAAGGCTAGTAAAGGTCAAGCAAGCATTGGGATTGCTAACATCAGCAGCAGGATTAGAGTTCCGGGGCCTCCAAGACCTATCTGCTCCCTGTAGTGTCTACATGTGTGCAGGGGTGAAGCCGAACACATTCTTGAGAAATGGATGCTCCAACGGTGGCTAGTGTAGGACCTTTCCACAGAAGAAAGGGTCTCCAAAGCTACAGTAAACACAAGAGGCAATGTTCCTGAAAGTGCTAGGATTTCCCTACCATCATTTTACATCATTTTATCTGTAACAAGATACATGCCACAGGTTGCGGAAACTGTAATTACTTATATTGATGAAATTATTTGGGAGCAAAGAAATGGTGAAAATAAGAAATGGTGACAACAATCTACACCAAATGAAACTAGAATCAATTCTTCCTCTCACTAACCTTGATGGAAAAGGCTAAAGGCTAAGGCTAAAAGGCTAAAGGAAAAAAATCTAGAAAGAGCACATCAATTTTCTATCTGTATCAGTGCATGAAAACCACCAACTGCTGAATGACTTAAAAGACCAACTCATTAGCATCTTATGAATGGGAGAAGCTCACCAGGACTGTGGGGCTTGACTAGCCTGGATACTTTTTGCTGTGTTTTGCTTCTTTGAGACAAGGTTTCTCTGTGTAGCCTTGGCTGTCTTGGACTCCTGTTGTAGACCAGGCTGGCCTCAAACTTACAACTATCCACCTGCCTCTGCCTCCCAGAGTGCTGGGATTTAAAGGCGTGGATACTTAATCAGGGGTTCAATGGTCAGAATCCCAGCAAAGCACAGCTGTTATTTATCTCTCTCTCTCTCTCTCTCTCTCTCTCTCTCTCTCTCTCTCTCTCTCTCTCTCTCTCACTCTCTCTCTCTGACACACACACACACACACACACACACACACACACACACACTGAGAGGCCACAATACCACTTCACAGTGTGAAAAATAAAAGTTAAACCCCCTGATATATTTAAATCAAATACATCTCAGCCTTACCCTTAACTGATTTCCAGAACTGCCCTGTGAACGGCTGGTAACATTCTTGGCTGAAGAGGAGAAAGGTCATGAAACGCAGTCACATATGGCCAGACCTCACCTCCTCATCAAACCTTTAGGTCAGAACAAGTGACCAACTAACAACAGAGTCGTGCCAGGGATGGCTTCCCTTACACCAGCAAGGAAATGACCAAAGACAGAAGATGGTTCTCAAAGGCTACAGACGAGCTGAAAACTCATCTCCAGAAAGACAAACAGATGTCTACATGGAGAAACGAGTCACATCGCTTTCAATGATCAACAATGCTCGGAGTTACTGTGGGGGGGGGGGGGGGGGAGGCTGAGACAGTGACGTCAGCACATACGACATTGCCCGCCCTACGCTTTCTGTACATACAGTGCCTGACGTACACTCTTGCTTTACTCACAGCCATCTGCTGAAGAGCTGCTCATTGTGAAGAAGCGCGGGTTGCTATGGAAAAGTCATAATCTCTCTGGGGTAAGAACAAGGCGGAGTCAAAGAAGAGTCCCACTGGGACGGATCTCTGCTAAATTTAGACTTGATGGAGAAAGAGCAGTGAGCTGGACCAGGAGGCAGGAGGAAGGAGTTGTGGACACACGGAGAGGCGCTGGGTGCCTGCACAGAACTCAAGCATGGAAAAAAAATGGGAAAGGAAGTGGGAGACGGGGACAAGAACCAGAATGGACCGAACTCTACTAAAGAGCAACAGAGAAGAGGACTTTTCCATCACAGCCACGTAGTGGACCACAGGCTGCAGAAGTTACGGAGCCGACGGGGGCTGGGGCTGCAGCAGCGCAGGGCAAAATGCTGGCAGTGAAAGAGAGCGGGGTGGTTTGAGAGGCCTCATGCGCACAGTGTTCCTAACAGTAAGTGATCTTGGGTGTGAGCGTACTTCCCGTGTCCAGACCCGTTTGCTTTCCACATGTCTGACACACAAGTCCCTTGACTTGGAGGAGTAGCTTTTGTTACTTACGCAACCATAAAATATACCCTGTGGACCTAAACACGTGTACCCAAAGCGTCTAATTTGCACAGTACTCTTTGGTTTCTGAGACGCCCATCTCCTTTTCCGTTTCTGGCTAAAAAAGAAAACCATGTGTCTGTATATTAGCTGTTCCTAACAATAAACGAAAACAAAACCCCATGTCCCATCTGGTTTGACAAACAGTCAAGAATGTCAATACCAAGTCCGGGCGTGGTGGCCACGCCTTTAACCCCAGCACTTGGGAGGCAGAGGCAGGCGGATCTCAGTCAGTTCGAGGCCAGCCTGGTCTACAGAGTGCGCATTGATGAGAAGCCGCAAAGGATGCTACAGAAAGAGAGAGGACCGCTTTAGCCTAGAGCAGCCTGTAACCGGGTAATTTTCAAAGTGTCCAATAAAAAGTCACCCAGAAATAAAACCAGAAGATGTGTAACAAGTGTACAGCAAAAACTTGGGAGTACTAAACAGTATTACGTGATGGGCCTAATTCTATCAATCCTTCCCAAGTGAAATTCCAGCAAATGACACAGCCCCTTCGTAGCCCTAGAACCACACAGCATACAAAATATGGTTCCAGGAAAATCTAACGTCATTATGTAATATTCTAAGATACACAAAATGATCCGTCCTCTTATGGACCAATATATTAGTATGATATACTCACGGAGATAAATGTCAAAATCAGACTGGTGGTTACTAACAGGGCATGTAGTCAGAGGAAACCACACATGGTTTTAGTTGGCTGCTCTCTTTCTTAAACTAGGAGGTGGACGGAAAAGTTGGTAAATTACTCCTCGAGTCTCTACTTTTTCACGGCTTATTTATTCCACAAAAATGCAGAACGCCTTCAGAGACAAACATGTTTTCTATGGCTGGATGCAGAATCCACAGCCGTGAGAGGCCGACGACACGGCCTTTACCACACACCAATGCCATACACATGGAAACAGATTCTCGTACAGCAAACAGCATCAAGTCCTTGCACGGGAGAGCACTGTCCTGCAGGGAACACACCACAACACACTTCCACATGGATGACATAAAGCGCTGTCGTGAAGCATGAAGTGGCTCGGCTGCCCCATGCTGCCCTCCCTTCAGTGCACCTGGCGACAGCCTATGCTTCTGTTGTCTTCTCCGGATGTGTCACACACCTAAACTTGCTAGAGAGATATGCAGCACAAATGCGCACCATACGAAGCGATTTCAGACACGAAAGTCAACTTTAAGAACCTGCTTCTGGGGCTGGAGAGATGGCTCAGTGGTTAAGAGCAGTGGCTACTCTTCCAAAGGACCCACGTTCAATTCCCAACACCCACATGGCGTCTCACAACTGTCTGTAACTCCTGTTCCAGATGATCTGACACTCTCACACCAATGCATATAAAATTAAATAAATTATTAAAAAAAAAAAAAAAAGAACCTGCTCCTAAGAAAGTCACTTAGAGAGAAGGGGGCTGTTAGCATGCATGAAATAATCAAGGGCTGATAAAATTTGGGACCTGGAAGCACCTCCAAAATGTTCCACTGGGGATGGCTTGTCCCCAGAGCCTAGTGGGAGGTCTCCTAGCCTCTGAGGGGGAGATCATGGGCGCTCCAGCTCCTTCTAATATGAGCTCTACTTCACCGCCCATCCTACCCCAGGATGCCGCGGACCAATCCCTTCAAACTCACGAACAAAAGTGACCCTTTCCTCTTTATACAGTGATTGCTGCAGGTCTGTGTCACAGCGAGCGAAGGCTGGCTAACATACGAGCACCCCTGTGCTTTCTCTTTTGCACACGCATGTACGAATGAATACACGCAACATTTCCACCCAGTATTTTGGAATTACAACCCAAAGCAGAAAGGCGCTTTTGTCTGGACCTCCGCAGGGCTCGCCGGGCACACACCATACGTCACGCTGTCACTCACCAGGGCTTTCCACCCGCTTATAGTGGTAGGGGTTGATGCACACCTCCTTCTGCTTGGAACCGAAAGGGAACTCGCAGCATTCCAGTGGCTTCAGTTCATGGTGGCTCTGGAGGTCGGGCCAGCGCCACACACGGCAATAAATGACATGAGGCAACCCCTTCCGGTGGGACACCTGCAACCTGCCGTCCAGAGAGCGGGGGATGGTGACACAGTTACTGGGCTGCCCGGGACAGCTCAGGGCTTTCTCCAACTCTTCCATGGCCCCTTTCTTTTTCTTCAGTTTTTTCACTAGCGCGTCCACGGCTTTCTCGGCCCATTTCTCTTCTTCGTCACCCTGTTTCCACCCTAGGAGTCTCTTCACAGCTGGACTCGTGAATGAAAACAAACTGGTCACGTTCATAGCGCCTGGTCTAGTTTTCCACACTCCTCAGGCAGGGCAAAGGGACTCTCCAGGGTGGGTCCAGGCCAAAAGAGGGGTCAGCTGATTTACATAGATTCTCTTTAGCTTCTTGGCCTGTGGTTCTGAAAGGTAGAAAATGCCGTCCTTCTTGTTCCAAGAAGGGACCCAGTTAGCACCTGCAAAAGAAAAGATGAGAAACTGGATTTAAAAATCACCTCTAGACGGGTCACAATTAGCTAATTCCTATGTGCCCAGAACTAACAACCGGCGTCTCTGCACAGGTGGTCCCCAGCTCACACTGTTCTGCCTTATGCGACCCCATGCTGACCTGATGAGCATTTGTATTCTATGATGCCAGGAAATGAAGTGTGATCTCCTAAAAGTCACACCTTAAAGGGCCAGTACCTACTGTATGTATTTGGGCTTGGAGCCTCTAAGGGATTAGTAGGGTTAAATTAGATTAGACGGGCGGGCGGGGCCTTGAGGCAATAGGATTGGCGGCTTTACAAGAGGAAGCGAATAAAGCACACAGCAGCACCCATGCCCTGGACAAAGGGCATGTGAAGTGTTTCGGGCACAGTGATCCACTCAGGCAATTTGCATCTTACCACCTCTAATGTATACGCAACTGACAAGCCTCAACAGACACCAGGCAGGAAACTGGCAAGAATCAAAGCAGCTCTTGCACCCCACAGTCCTAGTGGGAGGCGGACATATTACCTGATCAGAAAGAACTGGCAGGTACAGAAGAGGAAAGTGTAAAACGGGACCAAAAGTATAGGCAAACCCAATATGTGAAGGAGTAAAATCATTTGGAACATCAGGTTTTGGGCGCAGAGGAGCTAGCTCACTGTCTCAAACACTGGCCTCGTGACCGTGAAGGCCCAAGTCCAATACCCAAGTCCACACCAAAAGCCAGAAGTGCTGCATGCTTGTAATCCCAGCCTGAGGAGGGCATGGTGGGTCTCTGAACTTGTGGCCAGCCAGCCTAGACCAGTTGGCAAGCTCAGGTCGGTGACAGACCCTGTCTGGAAAACAAAACAAACCCGGGTAGAAAACTCTGGATGTCTGTAACATGCGCACGCAACTGCACACTATCAGTAATAATAAATAAGGGTCCCTCAGTCTTAACATAGCTAAGAAATCAACAGTATTGTTGTTATGGGAAATAACCATGTTTTAACCCTGAGTCAAAGAAGAAATTACACTGGAGATGAAACATTTTAACTGGATGATTATAAAAATGATACCAACTATAGCAAGATGTGACAAGCCATAATCATTTGTAAATTCATAGCTAAAATGCATTTACTGGAAGAGGAAAAAAAAGTCTAAAGGCTATACTCAACATGGAAAGGTGGACAGTGATTTAAGCCCAAAGAAAAGTACAAGGAATTGAGAAATTATTTTTAAAGTGTACTAGAGAAAAACCTATAAAATCAAAACACTAGTAAAACTGTATAATCTTTTAGCAAGAGTGATCAATAAAATAGAAAAACCACAAATAACCAATAATAGGAATAAGTTTGGGGAAATCTTTCTGGCCCTCAAAGAGACAATGATTATGAATAGTCACCTCAGCTAAGTGGGCTAACCAGTACGTCTGCTTCCTTACTGGAGGAAGTGATCCGGCCCCTCCATCTCACAATGTCCCTATCTTTGGAGCACAGCATGGTACCTGGTCCTGGACAGACTCTTTGCAAATGTTGGATGACTAACTTGGCTCCAGGAAGGACTTATTACTAAGATGAAAAGATTCCACATTCCCTAAGTCCCTCCAACCTGAAGGCTCCACTTCAGTCACAGAGAATTGCGTGCGCTTTCTAAAGAGCTTTCCCTAAACTTACTAGTCACTTTGCAGTTTTCACTTAACAGGAAAGAAGAGAGGAAACAAAGTGAAGCCATTAGCAGCGGTCACACTTGGTTAGTGCGCACCTATTGATATGGTAAATCCGTGTTCAGTAAACGGAGGGGGGCGGGGTGTTTTGTTTTGTTATTTTGTTTTGTTTCAGGACTGGAAAGACTGGTTCTTTCCAGGTCTCTAGTAGCAAAATAGAAACAAGGCCTTGAATTTCTTCCAGTCCCCCAAGTAGCTTTTTAATATTTTAATAACTGACTTTCAAATAGAAGGGATTGCTTATCCTCAAGTCACTTGAGGGTTATTTTGTGATGAAGGTTTACCGTATGAAATGTTGGGGTGTTGGCGTTGCCTAAGAACCACCATTCTGGATCTCTGTTCCCCTCAAAACAGCTATCACAGACCTGGGACTGAATTTACCAAGGGGGTGGGTGGAGCGGTGACCAACACCCTGAAGGAGCTTCCGGTTAAGGCAAGAACAAAGTGAAAACATCCAGGTAACTCCAATGAGGCGAGCGGCGGCTAATCTATTGGCAGCCCCCACAGGCCTGGAGGAGCCCTCTTCAGCGCCTCCCGGGCCTCTGCCAGAATGCTGACAGCTCCAAGGACAACATGACATGCTGTTGTCAAACACGCGGAAGCAAGGGTACGGGCTGATACTTGTGTGTGTGTGTCCCAAAAGTCTTCCTTTGAAACCCCAACTCCTTACCATATTAGGAGGTGTGGCCCCTGGGAGGGGGTCATGTCCTGGGAATAAAGACCCCACTAAACTTTGCACAGAGAGTCCACTACCATCTCCCTTTTGGGATGCAGGCGGAAGATATTGTGCGGGAGTAAGCACCCCAACTGTCACTCCTGATCTTGGGATACTACAGGCTACAGAAACTTATTGAATAGATGAAGTGAAACGCCAATACAGACCAGAAAAGACAAATGGCAGGGATTTCAGGAAGTTTTTCCTAAGAGGAAAGGCTCAGACAGCCGGTGAAGGGATTCTGCACACAACAGGCTATGACAGACGCCCTGAGCACTTCCTAGCACCCAGCACAAGTGAACCACAAACTCTGAAAAGGGCTTCCATTTTCTTCACTTTAGACATGAGGAAGTAGAACTCCGGAAAGTTGAGGTTTTGTTTCACGATCTGTGTCCATCTCCGAGAGGCAGAGACAAGGTCTGACCAACTTTTCCCTAAGTCTGTTCCCTAAGACTTATGTTAAAGCGCCACCCTAACCTGCGTGCGCTCAGAAGCGGGACGGGAATCTAAAAGGTCGGCCAGTGTGGAGTGACAGAAAACGAAGAAGCATGGGGGGGAGGGAGCAAGGCAGGGGTGGGGGTGCAAGGCAAGGTGGGGGGGCGCAGCAAGACGAGGGGCGGGGCAAACCAGAGAAGGTGGGGCAAGGCAGGGAAGGGGGGACAAGGTAAGGCAGGGGAGGAGGGACAAGGCGGCGGGGGGGGGGGGGGGGGGGGGGGGGGGGGGGGGGGGCCGAGGCAAGGCAGGGGAGGGCTTACCAGCTTATCAGCGGAGGTTAGGGCAAACCTTGGATGTGACTGAAAAACACAGGGAAGGTAGCACCTTCAGGAAGGTAGGGTCTCCGCAGACACCACGCTGGGAGCAACACAGCAGTCACCTGGGCAGTCAAGGTCTGGATGGCTCGCACAATAATTACACTAAAAAGATCACAGGCCTTGGAATATAAACACAGCCACAAAAATACAGCGTGACCAATGACTACCTAAGAGAGTTAAGGCTTTTCCAGGTGCAAGTCAAACAGGCAACAGACCTCACACGAGGGACTCCCAAAGTGAGCGCTCACTATGCACTTGGCAACACAACCAGATTTTTTTGTCCTATCCTTTTGGTACTTCCTGCCTTAGTTTATGTCAGAAGCCAACCGGCCTTATCAGTTTAAAGCTCAGAGTAAAAACATGAGTCAGCAAGCAGAGATTTCCTTCCCTCCTTTGCAAATACAAACATTTCACACTGACCAAAGGGGGGAAAATCATGCATTGAGGAACACTCTAATTTAACACAGCCACCTCATCTGGAGCTTCAATTTACTTGCAAAGATATTCTCAACGGGAAAGGGGAAGGGGAAAAAAAAAAACCAAAACCAAAAAACAACAACAACAAAACCCTTCACACCAAGATTTTCATCATAAAATTATTTATCACTGGACAATAACTAAGAACACATCTGGTGTGTGGACCATATTGGCCCTGAAGCTACGCTCACAGACCCCCACTGGAAAGCAGACAAACTCTCAGGGTAAGTGGGGTACACAGAGCAGACTCTGGACTCTGTGGGTATGCCAACAGCAACAGCAGCCGGGCCTTTCAGAGTGGAGTCTCCCACTTCCCCAAACTTCCCCTGACTCGGCCTTTAATAAGATGGAGAGAGATGAGACAGGTAAAGACTGCCTCTCTTGGTCTCACTAGGACATGGAAGCTGTTTGTCAATTCTTACTCAGGCACAGAAACCAGTGGGCTAGACAGAACGCATGACTTCATATGTATTGAGAAGATAATTAAATTTTCTAGTAAGATAGTCTCAGAAAATGACTGAGAAAAATTAAATCGAAGGCTCGAACTACCTTTAAAAAAGTAACTGACAGATAAGAGCAGGAGGCCGGCCACCGGCCCCTCCCCCACTGCTCACCAGCTCGTCCATCTTAACTAATGGTACAGTAGCCAGTCCAGCAATCAGGAGGACTGAGTGGAACAAAAGGCGCAGGGAATGGAGTAACTTTTACTTTGAAACTTTTTAACAGCTGGGTAAGATATTCAAGAGAAAACTCTTAAAGATTTTGTTTGATGCATTTTTTAAAAAGAAAGTATTTTCTAGTAATTCAATAAACTAGCTCAGGGCCTGTTACTTACACACACACACACACACACACACACACACACACACGTTACACAGATGGACTGATCCTATGGACAAAGAATAAGCAAGACCCACAGAGAGGTTTGTACAGCTCTGTCATCCCCGCCCCCCAAGTAGGTTTCTCTGTGTAGCCTAAGACTGTCCTGAACTCGGATTTGTAAACCAGACTGGCCTTGAACTCAAGAGATCCACCTGCCTCTGCCTCTCCCGAAGGCTGGGATTAAAGGCTGTGCCACCACGCCCAGCTTTCTTAGTTATTTTTAGAATAGAAAACCATCTTGCCATAGACTTTGGACACCAGAGCGGTGCACACACTGTAGAAACCCACTGTATGGGGCACGGTTAAAAGCTGTACCGGGCGGGATGGAATCAAGCCCCTGGTTACCAACACTCACCACTCCTCATGCAGTGGTGACCCGCCCCCCGCCCCGCCCCCACCCCGACCATAAAACTATTTTGTTGCCACTTCATAACTGTAATTTTACTACTGTTATGAATCGTAATGTAAGTATCTGTGTTTTCCTAGAGTCTCAGGCGACTCCTGTAAAAGGGTAGTTCAACCCCTTTGCAGAATCAGCATCAGAGAAAGGCACACCTGACCTAGGCCAGCATCCGACTTCAGGGAGTTCTGTCCTGCTTCCCCTGCAATATTTAAACTGGACCGCCCAAAGGGGGCGAAAAGGAGCGCAGCGGGGCCTATAACGTAACTTTCATTATTCTAAAATGGATTTTAACAAACTTAATTCCTCACACTCACTGACACCAAAGGCTACCAGAAGACCAGACGCTGCAGAGTCAAAAGACAAAAGATGTCAGGAAAGTTTTCTCTCACGAGTTTACTGTCAGTAATATATGATAAAACAAAACAAAAACCCAACACCAAAACCTGTAATTCAGAGAAGAAATACAATGAGTTTTGTTGGTCAGAATACGATGGAGAAATTTTAAAAAATGAGTGCAAAATTATCATTATAATGATTAGGCCATTGTATTAACCAGAGCTTCAGAAGGCCAAAGGGCCCAAAACTTTCAATAAAGTCAAGCATTTCTTACTTAAAAAGGCAGACAAAAGAATCCCCATCGGATGGGCCGGCACAGGGGCCTCCAGACATGGCTACAGCCCCGTCACCTGACAGACACGGGGCTTTGTTAATTAATCTAATTCTCAACTTGATTAGGTTAAGAAGTACCCAAATGCGTTATTCACACCTCTGGGTCTATCTGTCCTGGAATCTTCCAGAGGCAATTAACTGAAGGTGGAAGAAGTCCTTGCTGATTGTGGGCAGCCCTCTGACAGCAGGCCCTTCCACCCCACCCCTGCCGCCGCGCGCCCCCCGGTGAGGGCGGGCGGGGTGAGAGGAATGGCCAGGCAGAGTCATGAGCCCCTTTCATCTCAGAACTCTGGTAGGCAGAAATAATGCGAGTTTGAGCCTAGTCTACATACAGAGTTTGAACTAAGGCCACACATTATCTCAAAATGGAGGCGGAGTGTGTGACTGGCTGGCACGTTTACCTCCCCTCCCCCAACAAGAGGAAGGAAGCTGTCAGGTAGGAAAAGTCGCTCTCATTAAGGGAAACAAAACGGTAAGGCAGGCCAGAGAAAAGACAACTTAAAAGCGCCATACAATTCAATGTCGTGACCCAAGCATGAAAATGGAGGTGGCCTCACTGGGCTAGGCTCAGGAAGCATCTTTTCTGGAGGGATGCTGTGATCTGGTCCCTCACGGTTTGGAGGAGTTTCTGCTCAAGGGAGGAAACAGGTAAACTACCTGCTTGTTCCTTGCTCCCACTTAGAACAGCAGTCAGCTCTCCACATGTCCTGTCAGAACTCGGGCCAAGCACAGATAATAAGCCTTACTTACTGCTAGCCCAAATAAGGAAGGAAAACCCTAGAAGAAAAGGAAATTGAAAGTCATACAACCTCCTAATATTCCTTCTGTGGCATCTAACTTAAATTTTAAAATTATACTGTGTGTGTGTGTGTGTGTGTGTGTGTTTGCGCAACCGTGCAGGCATTCATGCAAAGGTCAGAGAACAACTTTCTTCAGCGTCAGTCCCCTTCTTCCACCATGTGCGTTGGGACTCTGGCAGTCAGACTGGGCAGCAAGCACCTTTGCCACTGAGCCCTCTCTCTGGCCCCCTCCCTGGGATGCATGTTTTAAAGACATTATGTCGCTGCCAGAAAAATCAAGCTAAAATGAACTCTTAGTGAAGTCCCGGGGTGGGGGTGGGGTGGGGTGAGGGGGTAGGTTTACAAGATTCCTACATAAGAAAACAACATGAAGATGTTCAGGGACCACAGGACTCTCCCTGGTCCTACTCAATCACGGGATTGATGGCGCACGGTATCTAGTTTACCTTGTTTTCATTTTTAAAAAAAATCCTTTCCAGAGTTTGATTTTCCCCAGTCGGGGAGACGTAGTAGGCAGTGAAAGAATAGAGAGGCCAGGAGGTAGAGAGCGCTCAGCAGGCACAGTTGCCTTTAAGGTGCAAGCATTGGCTTCCAGCCACAGTTGTGACAGGCTATCAGGGCTGCCATATGGTCCGGGGAGTGTCAGTGAAGTGGGAAAAGAACATGAGGCCCAGACTACCTCTTTCAAACCTACAAGGGGCTGTGACATTGCAAACGACTTCAAAAGGAGTGTCCCCTTCATGAGGAAGAATCAAAGGGTTTATGGGTGTCACCACAGTGGGGCATCTCGGGGTACAACTGGAGTTTATATACTTCGAGGATCAGGACTGCATCTCAAGGTAGCTTTCCTGTATTAGAAAACTCTACCGTCTGCATATATAATACAATGAGACCTAATGAGGTGCCTGGCTCACTGCACTTAGATTCCCAAAGCATAGCAAATTTCAGCCTTTTTTTTTTTCCCCTCTATCTCCTTAGATAATTACTTCTTTGGGTTAGATTATTGCCAATTCAAAGTTTCCGTACTGTCTCCAACAGACTTGGTTTCTCCATCTCCCTGGCATCGCCCCTGACCCCCACTGGAAGCTAATGCTTTCATGCAGGGACCCTGGGCAGGCAGATGCCGAACCCCGCAACCTTCTCTGTAAAAGCTCACCCGGGTACTCACTCCTGAAATGCAGGAAAGAGGAGCCCTTTAGTCATGGTCTAAACCAAACAAAGGCAAACGGACAGACGGACACAAACCCACTATTCTCTTTGAACCGTCATCTTAAACAGTCTCTTACAGACTGCAGAAAGCTAAATGGGAAAAATCCCCACTAGTGACCAGCAGCAGTGCTGTGAGCTGAGCGCCTGCCCAGGGGGACAGTGGCTGTTTCTGCATCTCACAGGCCCTCCTAAGGTCTGGAGGCTCAGAGGTTCAATAACTTCTGGAACACACCAGTACTGACTAACATAATGGCACAGTAATCAGCTGGGTTCGATGGTACACAGCTTTAATCCAATACTTGGGAAGAAGAGGCAGGCAGATCTCTGTGAGTTCAAGGCTAACCAGGGACTATGTAGTGGGACTGCACCCCTACCCTCCCCAAAGGAGCAAGAAATAAAATCACAAGTTTATGAATTGGGTTTTTAAAACCAAGTAAATTCAAACAGCAACCCACAGATGCGGAGGGATCTGAGCACTGGCGGGAGGGGCACCCCCCTTTTCCCTCCAACTCCCACTGCTTAGCATCTTACACTTGTCTGTTTTTCTGCTGAACTTGCAGGTGCTGTTTGTAACAACAGGCACATCTGCAGGGCGTGCTGGTGTGTGCTGGGCAGGACAGCCTGAACTCTCTCCCTATATTTAGCTCCTTTAGCTCCGTTCTTAATTGCTTAATTGAATCAGGACCCTCTAGAAGGGAAACGCGTCTATGTCCATCACAGGCATCAAAGGAAACATCTTTGCAAGTTATATCCTTTTGCCAACGAGCAGACGGTCTCACGCCACTCTCCCAATTGTTGAGCCCCTCCTGTGGGGAAGAGCATGGAATTTTATTTCTTTTTATCACTTGAAAAAATCACTTCCCTCCGAGTTCAGTTAAGCTGGGTGGAGGCCACTTCCTCCACAGGTGAGAGAAATAAAACTTGTTGCTTTGACATTGTCAGGAATTTCAACAGTAACCATTTATTTTATGTTTTCAAAATGGAAACAAAAGGCAGACTAAAACCAAAATTAGCCAGAGCTTGTTTTTCGGGCTTTCAAATAAAGTCAGTCTCTCTCTCTCTCTCTCTCTCTCTCTCTCTCTCTCTCTCTCTCTCTCTCTCTCTCTCTCTCTCTCTCTCTCTCCCCCACCTCCCCTCTCTCTGTCATTTTATGATGGTTTCTAAATAAAAAGCAAAGAGTCTTTAACTCAAAGATGCTTAAACTGCTGCTCCCCACTGTGTACTTGCTGTCTCTTCTGGTCCTCAGTTTACTCTGCCATAGCATGCTGAGGCCACCACCAAGCCCACTCAGTGTTCACAGGGGATACGTGTGGTATATAGTAATGCCAGCAGTCTGGGCACGGCAGCACACTGAAACATTTGAACATACTCCATTCCTGGAGTAATTTGCCAAGTGATTCTCTTGAAACTTGTTCATTTTCCTTTCGTTTAATCAAGGTCTAGCTTTATTATTTTTTTTTAATACTTAAAAAAAATAGCTTCCACGGTTATTCAATTCACTCAACGAACACCAAGGGTGGACTAAGAACTATTTTGAGTACTGAGACAAAGGCAGTGTTCTGAAGTCTGTGGCACCTACACTCTGGTGTCAAGGAAGCCTCCCTGAGAACCCTGCCCTGAAAAGAGATCCAGGAAATGTTTTGTAAACAGAGGGAGCGAGCGCAAACACCATCTGTCAGGAACTGCCTGCAATGTTCCAGGAAAGCCAGGAGTCCAATATGGCTAGAGTGGAGCACGGATGAAGGCGACAGTGGGGACCCGGGTAAGTGGGGGACCAGCCTGAGGTGGGAACTGATGTTTTAAGATCTGGGTTGACTCTGTCCCATCTGACTGACTGTTTAACGGGATTATTGCAGCCTGCTGGGCTGTGACAGACTGAAGGGACTCTGTGAGTGGGACAGTCCCAGGGGAAAAGGTTGGCAGTCATTACAACATAAGGTGCTAAAGGCCAGGGACTAGCGTGTTATGTCAGAGGTGGTCAGATTCTGGGTGTGTCCTGAGAAGAAAGCCATGTGCCAACAGAAAACAGTTAAACAAAGGGCCAGAGAAACCTACTGAATTTTCCGAAGTATAAAACCCAGTGTTATGGTGACCAAGAGACTGAATACGGGAGGAGGAGTCTCAAACCTAAGTCAGGAGAGAGGTGACCAATGCACAGTGAGACCATGAGTGACTGACAAGGATGGAAGGGTGGTGGAAATGGTCTAGAGTTGGCAAAGGATGCGACAGAAATGCACGAGAGCTGAGAGAGCTAAAGGAAAGAAAGCAGGTTCATCAAGTGAACATCTGTGAGGCAGTGAAGATCTGTGAGGCAGCAGGCGGATCGCTGTGAGTTAGAGGCCAGCCTGGTCTACAAAATGAGTCCAGGACAGCCAGGGTGACACACAAAAACCCTGTCGCAAAAAAACAAACAAACAAGAACACAGACGTTTAATAATACCAGATTTAATACACTGGGTACACGTGGTTACTGCTATATATACAAAAAAAAAAAAAAAGATACATGTGAATCACATGAGAAAATTAATTTCTCAGTTAAAAGGTGCTACAAATCCATGCCTCTCCCACGAAACCTCTTCAAAAACTCTTTTAAAAAAACAAAAACCAAAACAAACAAAAACCAAAAAGTTGTCTGTGCACAGAGGGCATGTGAGCGCTGCGAACGTCAGTGGAAACAAACAAAACTGAAAGTTGGTGGTGAGTGGCCTTTACGTCTGAGCTGGGGCTGCGGGAGTCAACCACTTCTCTTAGCAGATTGGGATTCGCATCACGTTTAAAACCCCAATAATAAAAGCTGAACGTAGGTAAAAGGTTCATTGTGTATAGCTTCAAAGACAGACAGCGCTGTGACCAACAGGTTGCTGCAATTGATTTTTTCACACACATAAAGAGGAAAGGAATTGAAGAAGCACTCAACTGGGACCTTCAGAGAAACGCTCCCATCCCTGTGCCCAGTTTAGAATCCACGATCTTGCCGAGATAAACAGAGGGTGCAAACGAATCCTTTTATTAGACAGTTCAGCTATAGGATCAAAAATTCAACTTTACACAATGGCAGCCTATTATAGAGAGGTAAGTTTGTTTCCCATTAAATCCTCTTTCTGCCAGCAGGTCACCAACACCAAGATTCTCAGCACATGCAATTATCACCAAGAAAAGAGGGGGAAATTTTCTCTGTCACCCAAACATCTTCAACAGCAGACGGTCTCTTTTCTAGAGTCAGTCTCTGAGTTGGGAAAACCGACTGTGGAGAATGAACTCTGGACTTCCCTCTCCCACAGAAAAAACGATAAACCTTAACACCTTCCACACATGAACAGGCTGACACATGTGGCCACTTCGGGAGGGAAACGGGAGAGTGGTGGCTTCTGTCCCGTTAGTGAGCGTCCCCTCCACCTATATTTAGAAAAACTAAGCTTATAGCTATACACAAACATAGACCAAATGGTCTGGCTGTCCCACAGTCTAGGCCTTCCTGCCTTGGAGTAAGTCTTCCCCTGTAACACTTACCACACACAAACCGTTTCTCTCCAGTATCTGTTCAAGCACTGGACAGTGTTAGCGTCCTATCTGAACAACTCCCTAAAGGGCGCATCACTGACCCAAAAGCAAGGAAACAAACAAACAAAAACAAGAATGAAAAAGCCTCTCTATCACCCATGAGCTTGCACAGTATGGAGGGAGGAAGCCTGTGCCACACAGCGAGGACACTGGAGACTGGCACAGGGCCATTTCTGGGCTACTTATCTACGGAGGAACACACCTGTGCAAGCAGAACAAGCAGTGCTGTCAGTTTCTTCGTGGCCACCATCTTGCCTGCGTATTCTAAGCTGTGCGCCCCTTACAGTGGAAACCCAAAGGAGGTTAAGGGACCCTCAGCCAGCCACGGACACCAATTCCCTTCGTCCCAACGGGAATCTTGTACGGTCTGCGTTACTTTGGAGGCTGCAAAACTAAGACCTGAGTGGCCAGTGGGCCAATGGATGCTGTTGAGGGCCCCAGCTGCCCCTCCTTCCTCAACAACAGCCCCCTTTGCTTGATGAATGAAGCAGAAGGGTTTGCTTTGTCTTTTATCTTAATCCCGCCAAGCCCTGCCTTTCCTAACGTGTTTCTGTCGCTGTTGTTTTTCCTTCTTGGTACAGCTCCATCTCCTTAGAACATGGACAAATGCCAGGCTGGATCAGGATGGCCGTGACCAAGTTCTGTTCACATCAATTTGCAGGGCTTCGAGACCAGGGACTGCCACACCGACGATGGTCCACACAGTGGCGCCGCTCTTGGCATCCCCTTCTTAGCCGCCCGTGGGACACTGAACTCCCTCTTAGAAATTCATTTTCTCGGCTGGCAATACTAGTCAGCAGCTGGAGGGCTTGCTGCCAATCATGATCCCAGAGACCAACATGGAAGGAAAGAACTAGCTCCTGAAAGTTGTAATCTGACCTCCAAATGTACACCATGGCACACATGCACCCACCCACAGCCACACACATATACATATAATTTGAAATCTTTATTTTCCAGGTCCTTTATTAAAAATATAAAAGTACCAAAAAAAAAAAAAAAAAAAAAAAAAAAAAAAAAAAGAAAGAAAGAAAGAAAGAAAAAGAAAAAGAAAAGAAAAGAAAAAGAAAGAAAGAAAGAAAAAAAAATTACTTGGCTCACTTCCTGTTCCTGGGATAATACTTTTCCAATTGAGCAAGCATAGAAGTGAAAAAAACTGAGCCAAGAATTTTTTTCAAGCATCTTATTTTAGTAAGATAAAAATACTGTAACAGCCTTGCACAGACACAGCTGCATGTCCCAATGCTGTCGGTACTCTCAGGAAGTGGGGGGGCGTGGGGGTGGGAGAGTGGAGAGACAGCAGTACGCCAGGCACCAGCCAGTGACACTACTTCCGTTATCCTCCTGCCTCCACGTCCTCCTCTCCCTGCCCTCCCTGTTCCAAGATTTTCCCAGCCCACCAGGACAGCACTTGAGATGCATCCTTGGCCTCTAGCTCCTACAAGTCAGCTGCAATCCCCACGCTCTGGCCCCAGACTGTTGCCAGGTGCCTACGCACTGTTCTTCCACATCTCACCTCCTGTTTTCTTTGCAGTGTAAGCACCTGGGGCCTCCAGAGCTTTACTTCACTGCCCTGCTAATTCTTCAAATTGAGGGATTTCTGGTTCCGGCTAGGGTAGAGGGAATGACGTTGAATACACACATCCTTTCTCTTTAAATTATGTGTATGTGTACGTGCACACGAGTGCACTGCCTACAAAGACCAAGAGAGGGCGCTGGATCCCCTAGAGCGCACGTTACAGGTGACTGAATTCCCTGATGCAGGCGCTGGGAACCAAATTTGGATACTCTGCAAGAGCAGTAAGTGCTCGTTTTTTTTTTTTTCCCCCTGTGAAACCATCTTTCCAGCTCCACATTCTTTCTGTCTCCTCTCTCCTTAAAGAAAAACAGAGCAAGAGTCCTCAGTGTTTAATTGATGGGCTTCAAGACTTATCCTACACCCTGCCACGAGCTACCAAG
Organism: Acomys russatus; assembly: GCF_903995435.1. NCBI lineage: Eukaryota > Metazoa > Chordata > Mammalia > Rodentia > Muridae > Acomys > Acomys russatus. The sequence continues at coordinate 6,209,230 of NC_067162.1, forward strand.
CATGAAAGCCAGGTATGCTTCATACCCACAAGGCACTTACAACACAACCCGGCAAATTTCCTAACACGTTTTTAAAAAAAAAAAAAACATCAAAATGGAAGAACGCACTCTGCACGTAGTCAGTGTGTCGGGCGGACTGCTGACTGTGCAGGGCTCCCTATGGAGGGGCCAAGTACTCCAGTTATGGCGCCTGTTGATGAGACCCTGAGGAACAGACAAGGTGGGAACCACGATGCTTTCACACAGAGATCACAAAGACACCGTGCAGTACCCTCAAGGAACTTGGCCTTAACATGATAACCGAAATAAAAGGAATTACAACAGAGGCCAGACTTGATGAGCAGGTTTGTGCTGTTCCCCGGGGTTACAAGCTCCCTCCGTCCAAGTTCTGTGTTCATGATCCTTTATCCCGACTTTATCGAACTGAATAAGACGTGCTGAAGCATAAATATACATTTCAGGCATTCCTGAAACTTGCTAGAGAACTTATGTGGCAGGAACCAGTTTCCCAGATAGGTAAGATGGTTCGAGACGGGTAAGGGTGTTTGCTTCCACACCTGATGACCTAACCTCAATCTGGAGTCACACAGAGGAAGAAGAAAACCAACCCTTTCATGTTGTCCTCTAGATTTCCATAGGCACAACATGGTATGCACACACACACACACACACACACACACACACACACACACACACACATACACACACACACACACTTTAGAACACCCTACCAATTGTATCAAATTTCCTTCCCAATCCCTTGGCTTTTGAGAGGCTACGCCAAGCATACGTGAACGGCCTTTAAACTCAGCCACAAAATATTAAACAACAGCTTATAACGCGGCCTCTCCTGTTACTTACCGTGCAGCCTTCCTACCAGCTGGACTGAAACTACACACTTGGTCTCCCTCTCACATGGCACAGCCTTGCGCAGGAGGCCAAGTAGAAATGCATAGAGTGTTGGTTGAGTTGGCTCATGCTGACTTAAAAAAACCAACACAAGATAGTGCCCTCTAGGAAGGAGGTTGTCCTGAAGCATGGACCATCTCATCCCAGACAATCTGATGACACTCTCTTCAAGAACAAATAAACGGCATCTACTTTCTGTGCCAATCATTTGGATAAGTTCTTTTTTTTTTTTTTTTTTTTTTTTTTTTTTCTTTCCAATTAGCAAAAAGACATTTAAAATCTACCAAAGACTCCTTCAAACTTGGGCAAACTAAACAAACTATCTAAACCCAACAGGCTGTTATTCATTAGTCGAGACTGCATAGCCTGCAAGGGGCAACTACAAAACAGGAAGCTGTTAACAGATGAGACAGCAGGCCACACACCACCAACTGGCCTGAGCTTGGATGTGGGGTCATGTCTAATTTCCAAAAGAAAAGCTACCAGGCCAGGGAGTGGCTCGGCGGGTAAAAGTGCTTGCCTGGCAGGCTTCATCTCCGGAACCCAAATGAAAAGCCAAATGTGGTAGTGTGCACCCACAACCCCAGCATTCCCATGGTGAGAAGTGGAGGCAGGAGGATTGCTCGGAAGCTCACAGACCAGCTATATTGGAATAAGCAGTGCATAGACAGAAACATCAAGCCAGCACTCGGGAGGCAGAGGCAGATGGATGGCTGTGAGTGCGAGGCCAGCCTGGTCTACAAAGTGAGTCTAGGACAGCCAAGGCTACACAGAGAAACCCTGTCTCAAAAAACCAAACCAACCAAAAACCAACCGCCACCACCACCCTACCCTCCACCCCACAAAAACAAACAGAAACATCAATTACTTCAAATACGGTAATGCCTCAAACAAGGTGGAAGGTAAGAACTGATTTCCAAAAGCTGTCTGTAGACCTAGACCTAGACCTACACACACACACACACACACACACACACACACACACACACACACAGGAGAAAAGCCACTATAACTAACAAAATTAGCATCTCAACATTCAGTCTTCCTGTCCAACTTAGCTCAAAGTGTTTGAGTGACACATCTGGCCAGTGCACACCAACTCATGTCCCTCTTCATGTCCCTCATCGTTCTGACTTAAAAGGCCTCAGGCCCACCGGCAACGGAGCCTACAGGCAAGATAGGCAAGCTTTCCCCTTCATGTTAGAAATATTTTTCAGGTCACTTACAGGTGACGGTGAGAAGATGAACAAATTCGGTCTAGTAGCTATGCAGGCACCTTATGCTGGGGCACGGCAGAATTTGATCCAGTTGGGTCAGGATCCTGTCCACTACCAGCAGACCCCCTCTGGGCAATGTATGAAAAGCCGGTTTAGGGGAAATAGAAAGATCCAGAAGGTCCTAGAAACCTACAAGAACAACATTATGATGAGTAGATCTGAGCCCAGGGGTCCTGCGCAAACCATGGCACCAGCCAAGGACAATGCGTGCAGTAAACTTCGAACCCCTACCCAGATCTAGCCAATGGACAGGATATTCTCCACCATTGAGTGAAGAGTGGGGACTGACTTTCACACGTACTCTGGTGCCTCATATTTGACCACGTCCCCTGGATGGGGAGGCCTGGTGGCACTCAGAGGAAGGATAGCAGGTCACCAAGAAGAGACTTGATACCCTATGAGCATATACAGGGGAGGAGGTCCCCCTCAGTCACAGACATGGGGGAGGGAAGTAGGGGGAAATGAGAGGGACAGAGGAATGGGAGGATACAAAAGATGGGATAACAATTGATAAGTAATATGAATAAATTAATAAAAATCTATTTTTAAAAAAGCCAGTTTACATCCCTGGCCACTATTATCCCTAACAAAAAAATCAGGAGATTAAATTTGGATGCCTTCTGAGATTTTGTGACATGGGATGTGGGGGGGGGGGGGGGTGCTTTCTTGCTTTGACCAGTCTGTCTTGACAATTAAAGCCATATTCAAACACATCATTAGATCTCACATAAAGGAGTGAATGCCACTGTGAAATCAAATACCACAACGGAGGTATAAGAGGAGCCCATTTCAAAATGTGCTAGCGCAGACTGGTGTCTTCAAGGCTCATTACTCCTGCCAGCTGACTGAGCAGTGTGCATGTGCAGGAACCCTAACTGGGCCAGAAACGTGAAATTCTAGTGAGGTGACCCCTGGCCCCAAGACCTCTCATGGAAGAAACAGGCTACTGTGGAGCAAGTGGGTAGAGCTTACAAGGATTGTACACCTCCCTGCAACCTCTGCTTGCCACCTGTTGTGTCTAGAAGGTTCTTAATGGCAGAGGTAACACTGTTGAGACCTGCTGTCGGGTTATCTGCACACTTGGTGCATACCCGTTGACAGGACATTTGTCATGTCAATAAAATCTTTCTTCTCTGGCCTTTGCCCGTGGAGCCATATATGGAAGGCTCAGCCGTTACCTACTTGCAACGCCCTCGGATTGCCAGATGCCAACTTCTTCCTGTCCAAGACGGTAAGAATCTATCCCAGAATTCATCTCAATTAATTATGCGTTGTCAGAGTAGGAAAGAAAAATTAACAGTAGTAAATGGTGTAAAAGGAACAAATAAGCAGAAGACATAGATTTAATCCCAGTATGGAGTGGAAGGGCAACGGGTTTGGAGGAACTCAGAATACTAATTCTTAAAGGCTTTGAGCAATGTAACTTATGTAGATCGTTTTAAAAGGGAATCGCCGCTCAGTTCAATTACTACACCTGTGATTCAATTACTACAATGGTTTTCCACCATTTCTTTCTCTATGATTCCCAACGCTGAGCTCCTCACCTCAGCACTACCTCATCGAAACGGGATGAGGCACTGCCCTCGTTAACGTTCTCAGCTGTAGAAACACCAGAGCCGAATGCTCCTAGGGTGGCTTGTCCGGCACTGAGCCTGTCATGTGCTCTGCGCTTGGCCCTGAAGAGATGCAACTCCTACATTTTCACACCGTTTTAGTTTCTCCAAGCTACACAGAGAGTATGCGTCCCAAACCGCTGTCTTTAACTAGCCAGGTGGTTTTCCTTGGCAGGACATGACATAAGGCCTCAAATGAGATGAACTACAGACACACATCTCTTTAGCAATCCTTAGGCTGCACTATTGGCTCTGTTTTTCTCTTGGTGAGGAAGAATCACACGCTAATAGTAGTTTTCCAAAAGTTACAATGTTTGGGGCACGGTCTTAAACACAGGCAAACAGCAGGTCGGGGACAAGCTGGTGGGCACTCTGATGGGGTGCTTCCCCCTATAACCCGGTTCTCACCGGGTCATTACAGGCGTCAGTACTTTGTCATCTGTGCTCTAGATCATAATCGCACTTTAATTGCTCTCTTAGCCTTTTTCTTCAACCTCTCTATACAGTCTCATATTTAAAAATAAATAAATAAGAGACTAGCAGAGTATAAGAATCTGGTTCTCATTTTTTTAAAATTTTATTTATTTATTTATTTATTTATTTATTTATTATGTATGCAATGCTCTGCCTGCATGTACACCTGCAGACCAGAAGAGGAAATCAGACCACCTTAGAGATGGTTGTGAGCCACCACGTGCTTGCTGGGAATTGAACTCATGACCTCTGGAAGAGCAGTCAGTGCTCTTAACCTCTGAGCCATCTCTCCAGCCCCCTAGTTCTCATTTCTTAATACACTCATTCTCTCTCCCAACTACATTCCCTTAATTATGCCCTTTCCCCTTTAACCCAAGTGACGGGCACGCACCCTCTCTGCGCCTACTTTGGAGTCCCATGGAATCCCGGTTTCTCTACTCCTCCCACACTACATCTTTTGTACAGTTGCTTCTTCTTGGTTGGTTGTTTTTGAGACAGGGTTTCTCTGTGTAGCCTTGGCTGGCCTGGACTCACTCTGTAAACCAGACTGACCTCGAACTCACAGAGATCCACCTGCCTCTGCCTCCCAGAGTGCTGGGATTACAGGTGTGCATCACCGTGCTGGGTTATAAAACAAAGCTTAAAGGAAAAAAAAAAAAAAAAATCCTGCATACAGCATCCAGCCCAAGTCCAAGCTCATGACCAAGTTTTTTTTTTTCCCTCCCCCCAGTGACTTCCCAATGCTTCTGCCTTCCGGCACACAGCAAGCCCTCAGATGTACATCTCAACTCCCGCTCACCCCTATACCCTCTCTCAGGCTCTGTCAGGAATGGCCACCAAGGTCAGACAGCTCAGCTCACTGATGAGTTAAGTGTGTGCGGCTCAATTTGGCAGCCATATACTGCTAGTGAAAACCCTGCCGCACATATCGACGGGCATGAATAAAGGCCACCCTTCAGGTTGCATCGGCCACATACAGTGCTCGACGGTCACCCACGGCTAAGGGCTCTGGGAGGTGGATGAGGACACCATGCCACAGCAGAATTTCCACTGGACGGGGCTACTTCAGGAGCACACACTCTTGCTGATCCGCTGTGCTCCCTACCTACACAAGCCCCGTGTACTTCCACCCCACATGAGTCCTACATGAGTTGCCAGACTAAATTCTGCTCTATAACAATTCTTACAGCATTGATCATTCTTTTTCTTTCATTTTTATGTCTTCTCATGAATTACTGTACTGTAAAAAAAAAAAAAAAAAAAAAAAAATACACTAACTACAACATTACACCAAAAACCACCAAATAAGAAGCTCAGATCCCTTTTCCATTAAAAAAAAAAAAAAAAAGTTTTCTTTCAATGTAAACAAATAAAAGAACGTACATTTAACTAAGTGGATGACTTAATTTAATGCCTAATTATAGTAGCTGAAGATAATTAGCTAGTTTTTTTTTCTTCTTGTGGTGTTTGAAACTGAAAGGGAAAATGGCTGTACAGGTCTGAAATACCTTCTCCTCTGCAGAGGCACACAGTAAAGAAACCACAGACAATAAAGAACCCACACATCCTGCAAACAGCAGGAAGAACGGACAGTTTCAACAGCTAGGCCCTAAACCTACCTGAGATTGTAAGAAAGAAAATATAGCAAGGGAGCCCCAAAATTAAAGAAAACTAAGTAAAGCATTCAAAACGCTGGTTTGTAAGAACGTGTTTCTGAACGAACATGTCTCTCCTTCCCAAATATGACCATGAAGATACTTTGATACCCTGAGCTAAGAAACATATGGGTGTTTAATTAATGGTTGTGTGTTAGGTGTTTTCTTTCAATTCAGGCGTGTCTCTGATAGCAATAATAATGAGGGGAGGAAGAGGAGGAGGAGGAGGAGGAGGAGGAGGAGGAGGAACAGCCACCACCACTGATTTCCCACACCACAGATGTGGTTCTTCAAAGAGAAACATCTCAGACGCCAGGAACCACACAGAAAACAGACACGGGAGGCTCAGCAGGCAAGACCCCTGGAGCCTGACGGGGGCTGGCGCTCTCTTCCCAGTCCTCAAGCCTTGGTTTTAGTTTATAATGGAAGAGTACAAAGCTGAGCGGCTACACTACCCAAAACGGATGTAGGCACCGAAGTGTGAACTGTTCATGAAGTTTAAGCTCTTCTCGAGGGAAGGACAGCATCCTTTATGCAAATGAACGCCCTGGAGATGCTACTTGTGTCTGCGAGGCTGCTTTGTGGACTAGCTGTGCCCCTTCTCAGCCCAGCCCTGGAAGCATGGTTTGGACCTGAAGTAGTTACAGTATTACGCTTCCTAGCTCCGTCTCTTTCCTTAAGGGAAGCAGTTGCAGAGCTAAGTAATTGCTGAAAAGACTTCATGCGTTTTTGCTACAAATCAGATCACTGATGGCTAGATTCAACTAAATATGTCTACAACCAGATAACGCCAAAAAGGACCACGGACTGAAAAGACTGCACTGCAGAAGAGATGTGCCTAGGAGTCTCCAAAACGTATCTTGCAATCTTGGCACCAAAATTGTAAGACCACAGAAATATTCAAGACATTTCACCAATCTCAACATCATTTTGACTTATATTTCTCCCATCATTTTATAGTTAAATTGCCCTTTTTCTTCCCGTGCCTTTCCACTCTCTCTTACTACCCACCTAGTCCCTTCCTTAAAGACTCCCAACTTCAGCTTTCAGCGAGGAGTATAATGGTCCGAGAGGGAAAAGGAGAACCTCATGTATCCCTCAGTACGTTACGACTGTCTGGTTTAACTTGTACTTTGTACAACTTCAGGTCACCCATTTCTAATAAGATCCCACTGATAAAATCAGACATGGGGTTTTTCTTTTCAATTTCTAGAATGAAAAAAAAATCAATTTTAATCTGTATAAAGCAAGCATTTCTCTATGGTTGTCAGGTTTAATTGCTCCTTAGCTCAAACAATGTTAGGTATAAAAACATCATTATGCCAAAAAAAAATTCTTCTTTCTTCCCCTCCCCACAATGATCCAGGAGATGCTCACCCGATGCCCCCCCGGGAACACCGATCACAACAGGAAACTTCCGTACGTACTCAGAGGATTCGGGTCTGCCTTTCTCTTTCAATCAGTTCGATGGGATACATAACACAAGCCAGGTAACGTCGCTTGGCCTCAGAGTGCCCAGCTTGGTGGAAGCCAATTGGATTAGAAACTCTTTAAGGCAATGCTTAACAATAAGCATCTGTGGTCTCCGAAGCACCTGGCAAGACAGTCTCAAAGTCAAACAGTGTACTCCGCCCGGAAGCACAAGGCCTCCCGCAGCAACTCACCAGTGCACATCAAGATGTCTGGATGGGAAAGCAGAAAAAAAAAAAAAGATGTAGGAACAGACGCTGCCGTCAGACCCTTATTCAGCTCTGACCCTTTCTCCAAAAGAGTTAAGAGCAAGTGAACTGTGAGGCTCTCTACCAAAGCTGACACCCATGCTTAAAAAAAAAAAAAAAAGACCCCAAGGAATTCGAAATGAACTCTTCTTATGCCTATCTCAAGCCACTGTGTTTAGCTGCTCAGGGGAAGCAGAGCAATTCTGATGGGACAGATAACCTAGACTTTCTTCAATAGCAGCACAGACACATGAAGGCCCAGTGGCGCACTCCTTTAATCCCAGCCCCTGGGAGGCAGAGGCAGGCAGATCCCTGAGTTCAAAGCCGGCCTGGTCTACAACTCGAGTCCAGGATAGCCAGGGATGCACAGACAAACGCCGTCTCGAAAAACCAAAAAAGTATGAACGTGAGTTTCTCTCTTTTAAACAGGGGAGGTGGGAGAAGGCCACCCCCGAAAGAGGAAGACACAGAATGAATCTGACAAAAGGCCTAAAATGGAAAGCAGAACCCTGGCCACAAAGCCTACTGCGTATTCCAAATCCCAGCGGAAGTGAACCTGCGGGTCTCAAAGAAAATGGGCAGCGTGCATCGGCCAAATGATTCAAAATCAAACGCATAATGAATCTGAGGTGTTTCTGGCATCCTCTGCCATATCGTACGACGTCACTGCAGTTTTGGACTGCAACATGCAAATGTGCATGCTTCGCACTGCCCATACCCTCATGCCACACAGAAACACGAATGTCATCAGCTCAAATTTGAGACTATCATATGTTATGAAATGCAGTGTGTGTGTGTGTGTGGGGGGTGTCTGTGTGTTTTTGTTTTTTGTTTTTTACTACAGACACCAAAATTTCAACTCTTATAGAACGGCAATGCCTTGGTACAGCAAGAAGGCTCGGTGGGTAAAGGCGCCTATCTATAGCCAGGCCTGCTAACCTGTGCGTGATTCCTGGAGCCCATAAAGTGAAGGAGAGAGCAGACCGCATCAGGTTGTCCTTAGCCTTCCTGCGTTGTGCACTCTCCCCCTTCACACACACAAATCAATGCTTGGGTTTTGGATTTTTTTTCTTTAAAGTAATAGTTTAATTCTGGAAAGCAAAACTTTCAATGTTTCCCTACAGCACCCCTCAGCATGTATTAAAATCTAGTATCCCAGGGCTGTGTTGTTAGAACGTTTGATTCTAAAAAATTAAAATAAAAACAAAAATTAATGTTGGAGCTGCTGGCTCTAGTTTTAAAAAATGTCTAATGAATGTGACTTGGTAATAGCAGATTAGATCCCCAATAATCTCTAAAACAGGCCTAAACACACTTCCACCACTCCGCACCACACACCTAGGTTGAAGTGGCATTCTCAGCACTGACAAATTAGAAAGTCAAAGCATCAATCAGCCCTGGACAGCTCTAAGAGGCTCCATGCCCTGTACTGTCAAATAGCCAGCCAGTTGTTTTTGTTTTTTTCAAGACAGGGTTTCTTTGTGTAATAGCCCTGGCTGTCCTAGACTCACTCTGTAGACCAGGCTGGCCTCTGAACTCAGAGATATCCCTGCCTCTGCCTCCCGAGTTCTGGGATTAAAGGCGTGCGCCATCATGCCAGTTTTAATGTAAAATGAACAAACGAGACCATCCATCTGGTTAATTAGCCAATTTACTTTCCTCTTTAGAAAGTGGGGAAATTAGAGATGTATTACCAAAGAACTATCTTTAAATAAATCCCAGATGTCTTTATATTTCATTTATTTAGGGAGGTAAGAGGCAACTTGTGGGATTCAGTTCTCTCCTTCTACTGTGTAGGTTCTAGAGTCAAACTCAGGTCATCGGCCTTTCACAATGCATATTCCTTTATGATTTATTATCAGTGAGTATTTGAATTGTAGACCTATTTCAAACACCTGTATATTCAGGGTCACGGACAAACTTCTTGGGCATGAGAGTTCAAGAGGAAAAAAATTTAAGAAGCCCTGCTCTAAACAGAAAACAGAGTTAAGACTGAGGCTCACGGTCCAACTGGGTTGCTTGATTCACATCCCTGCGTAGAGTGTAAACCAGAGCTTGCTAGCTGTGCCCCCTCACGCAACGCACTCGCTCTGCCTCAGCTTCATTACCTGTAAGATGGCGCTAACAACCTTCCGGGGAGTTCCAGCTTAAATTGGTTATAACCACCATAAAAATGCCTGGCACACAGTGAAAATTCAGAAAGGAAAAAATAAATAAATAAAATAAAACCACAACAATATCCCTCTACCCACTGCTCTACATCATGGAACTGAATGACAGATGGTAAATAAGATCTACTGAGAAGCCAACTGTATCTTACCCACTGTCTTCATCTGTCACTCCAAACCGCCTTTCTGAAGAACAGTTATTTGTACAGAAGAAGGTCCTGGGTCAACCCTCTAGACTGTAGAGTCTAGAACTTTCTGTGAGGAAAGGACTATCCCACGCACATCCCATTCAACGTGGCCGCCACACGTGGCTGCTTGAAATGTGAGTGCTAAAGACAACGTCCTATCATAAATAATGGTTTGCTGTACAGACAACATTATTTCTACCTTATCAGGCAGCGTGTCTAAATCGGATACATTTCATAAAACTTAAGCAGAAGAGAGGGTCTCCCCCGCCGCAGGGGCTGTGACGTCTCGAGCAGAAGCCTTGCACCTATGACCTGTTAAAAGCTGTGCCATGTTGACTCGCTTATCAACACAGTGCAAGCTTCACAGCTAATAAATGGTCAGAAACAAAGAAGTGTGCGGTCCTCCGGCATCTCAGGGGATCCAGAAGGCCACGTTAAAATTGGTGTTGTCCTAAGAACCATTTGATACATTGACCAGACCTGCCAAGGTCCTTATCACTACCCCAAAGCATCAAATGAAAAAGCTACATCCTTAACCAGATGCAGCGCCACCGTCACTTACTTTGTCTCTCCTCTCCCCCGCTAAGAAATCAAAGCTCAAAACACTTTGCCCTCTTGTAGAAACACTGGGGTTCTTGACCATCTCCCCATTTCCATTATAAACAAAATCCACGCGCCACCCATATCCTGCTTAGCTGCCCCTATAATACGGTTTAATTATGATGACTGAACTAATAGGCTGACATCATAGACTTTTACGGGCTGACCCCATGTCAGCCTGATGTATCATTTTGCACAGTTCAGCGCTGTAAATCAATTTAAGATCTCAAGCAGGCCGAAAAGGCTGGTAATGATGCTCTCTCTGCCTCTCTGGAGACTCTACGTTATACACAACTTACATTATTTATAAAGTCTCGGAGATGCCTCCATTAGCCTCGTAAGACCACACAAATGAGATCTTTTATACACACACAACTGGGTCTTGATTATGTAAGGCGACTGCAGCTTAACTACCCCCATCTAATTACATTGGGGTTTATTCTTCTTCCAATCCCCCTGTCACTCACTGCATTTCGTCTTGAGCCCAGAATCGCTGGGAATCAAGAGTAGAAACCGAAATTTCGTTGTTAACTAAGATGTGAGGCTGGGGAACCCAAGATTTGCTACCTCTTCATGTTCACAGGAACTTACCAGAGAAGGAATTTAAACTCCCGAGACGCACAAGAGTTTAGCATGTTTTTAATTGCCTAAAAAAACAAAAAAAAACAAAAACAAAAAAACCTGTCATTTCCTCCAAAATAGAGGCCACCATCTCTGCTAGGGTAGACAGCTAGAGAGTACTGCAAAGGGAAGACTGTATAGGGTTACTACCTATGCTTGCAAGGGTCAAAATTAAAGCAAGGGCAAAGCCCCATCCACCGAAGAAACCCGATCGGCCTCGGTAGGCTCTGGCATCCCCAGACTCAGAAAAATCATCTCTCCAGGACCCTGGTTTACAGTTTCCTACGAAATGCAGAATTACACAAATGGTACCTCACCTTCACAGAAATATGTAACTGAAACGAGCAAAGCAGGGAAGGAGGGGGCAAACACGTAAGTCATACAGCCTATACAGGCCCGACACCTACATCATAGTAACGCTGGTGCAAAAACATCTGCACCAATTGAAAGCAAGGGCAGTGAACATCGCCCCTGCCTCGACTCTTTGTGAATTGTTCCAGCACAGCTCACCTGCTTCCGGTACAACTTAAAGTGGTAAATTATAAACAAGATGAGAAACGAAGCTGGTTAGGGAACAGCTTTCTCATTGTGCCGAGGTGTGGGCATGTTATCCACCACAGGCCCTTAGAGCGAGAAATGTTGTAAAGGGCATGCTGTGATTCCACTCCAGCAACAGGAAGACATTACATAAACCAAGCAACTCCTTTCAGTCCCGGTCCCTGCTTTGAAAACTTCAGATGTCACCCAAGAACCCAAGAGAGAGGGAAAAAGAGAGACGGGGAGAGGGAGGATGACAAAACGCACTCTATAACGATGCTCTTAGATGGCTGTGGCACGGGCTGGGGCTCTTGGCTGGATTATTTTGTAACGTTCATTTAGAAAAAAACAAAAAACCAAAAAACCCGCATGCACCTCCGAATAAACAAAAGCCCCGACTACCACAGGATCGGGATGTAGCCGGCGGTGGTCCCCCCAGGCTTCTCAAAGCACCTCGGGAAGACGCTGTCCCCCGCAGCCTTCGTACGCAGTCTGCAAAGCGGCCGCACCGGCCCGCGCTCTCACGCCCACCGCCCCCACCCCGCGACTGAAACACTAACAAAGACGGTCCGGACGGGAACAGTTGTTCCCGGCGCTCGGAACGCGCAGTGAGGCAATCGAATCCGGTAAAGGGAAAGGAATGAGGCGACACTGGGCGACGCAGGGGGTGTAGGCGGAAGGGGGGGGGGAGAAGCGAGGCCGCCAGACCTTTGAATAAATCAGAGGGAACTGCGCTGCGAACTTTCCTTAACCTCGATCCCTAAAACAAGGCTGTTTGGGGACCCCGAAGGGCGCGCGCGCTTCCATCCAGGGAGACTCTAGTTGCGCGCAGCGCTGTCCCCGCGAGGATCTGCAGGCCCGGGCGGGGACACAATGGGGCTGCGGCCCGATGCGAAACAGGGGTCCCGGGAGAACTGGACACGCCCGACAAAGGCGCGGGGAGACGGGAGAGGAGATCTGGCGGTAGGTTCGCGGCCGCGCGGCGCCATCATGGGGGTTGGGGGGGGCACCGCGTCCGGGAGCTCGCCTGAGATTCCCCTAGCGCGGCTGCCCGAGTCAGTCCCGGATTCTCCCGGGGGCCCGTCCCAGATCGCCTCTGGAACCCACCCCTAATCCTCCCGGAGCCCGTCCCCAATCCTCCCAGTAGCCCGTCCCGGATGCCCCCGGGAGCCAGTCCCCGATCTCCCCCCCCCCCCAAAGCTGGTCTCTGTCCCCGTGTGCCCCATGCAGCACAGGACAAGTCCCTCTCGAATCAGCTCGGGTATGCTCGGCTTTACCGGCTCGGCGGCGCGCCCATCAGTGGGGACGCACGAGACCGGGCGCCGGGTCCCGCGCTCCGCTCCGCTCTGCTCCCAGCCGCCGTCCCCGAGCCTCGGCCCTGGCCTCGCCGTGGTGCGCCCGCTCGCTCCCAGAGCCTGGATTGATCTGGTCGCGCTGGCGTCAGGCAGTCGGAACCGCCCAGCCTCCACAGCCCGCCTGCCAATACCCGGCGCACAACCCGCCCGCCGCTCGCCCTCGCTCACACGCGCACCGCGCGCGCCCGCTGCCGTCTAGGGATCCTCTCCAAATTCCGGGCTGGAGCCTGCCTCCGACTCTGCAGTCCCTGCCTAGCTGCCAGTCAAGTTCCAAAGCCTGTGTTATTTTCTGAAATGTTCCCCAACACAACCACCGAGCCCACCCAGCCGTCCTAAAAAATGTCTTTTAAAGGCCCTGCAATCACTGACCCAGTGATTTACAGGTCTTCCTAGTGGCGTGAGCCCCAGATTGAGTGGCCTGTTAACTACTGTTATTGATGACACCAACCTCAGCTAGGCAGATGCATTTGTTTCCAGGATGTACCCTTGCTCCATCAAATGACAGAAGCCATTTGTGTGTTTGATACCTGGGCTCTTGTAGCCCAGGATGACCCCGAACTCACTTTTTTAGGGGGAAAATACCTTGAATTTCTGTTCCTCCGGCCTCAACATCCTACGTGTTGGGATTACAGGTCTGCAATACCACATAGTTTTATTTATTAACAACTGAGCTTCAGCCAGCCTAGACTACAAAGCGAGTCCAGGACAGCCAAGGCTACACAGAGAAACCCTGTCTCAGAAAGAGAAGGGGGGAGGGAGCTGGGCTTCACCCCCAACCCCTTTGTTTGCCTGTTGACTTGGAGACAGGATCTCGCTGTAGAGCCCAGGCTGGCCTTGAACTAGGAAATAGCCTTTTAATATTGTAAAATTTTGGTGCAACAAACAAACAAACAAAATAACCACAAAAAAATGAGCTCACATCTTCCTGATATGTTTACACACACACACACACACACACACACACACACACACACACAAAACAATCACCTTTTCCCTTGGTCAGTTTCTGGAAACTGGCATTAAATCTTGGACAATTATCATAATGTTGAGTTATGTTCAATGAAGAACTATTCTAGGAGTAAATGCCCCACGAACCAAAAAAAGTTAAAAAAAAAAATCATTACCAGCAATACAAAGGAATACCAAAGGCCACTACAAATTAATGATACTCTCCAATTACTCCTGTACCTTTACATGCCTAGCATTCCACTTAAAATTCTTATTAATTATTTAAGTATTATATCTGTATTCCATATTTAATTATTCAAAGGAAATGCAACAAATCCCATAAACCCATAAAATACCATTTATAAATTATACAGAAGAATATTTCTGCTAATTAAATTCCTTTCTTCATTAAACTATTTGAGCACTTACTGGTCAATTCTTGGATCTCTTCTTATTTTCCTTAAAAGCAGCATTTAACATAGTTGGTTGTTCTCTGGTCCCTCATGCAGCAGCTGGAGTGGGTCTGGTTTAAGGCCACCGAGTCACTCCCCTACCCTCTACAGAGCCTCCACTGATGAAAAGAATGATGTACATCCACACACAGGAACATTAGCCAGCCATGGGAAAGGAATGGAGCAGCACGCCTCTCAGGAACATTAGCCAGCCTTGGGAAGGAATGGGGCAGCACGCCTCTCAGGAGCATTAGCCAGCCTTGGGAAGGAATGGGGCAGCACGCCTCTCAGGAACATTAGCCAGCCATAGGAAGGAACGGAGCACAGCTCCTCTCTCCACAGATGGAACGAGAGCCCTGGGTTTGACCCTTGGCGCAGAATAAGGCAGGTGGAATGATGCTCGCCTGTAATCGCAGGCTCTTGAGGTTGGAGCAAGATCAAAAGTTTAAGGTCATCCTTGGCTATATAGTAATTTCGAGGCCAACAAGAACTGCATGAGACCTGTGTCAACGACAAGATATAAGCAACCAAACAGCAGGCATTCTGCCAAGCAAAGGAAGAAAGACCACATGGCATTTGCTTCATCCATGGGAGATGTTCACAGGAGACAAATCCGTGGGAACAGAAACTTTTCTGGGATTGAGTGTTGGGGGTGCAGGATTGCGGGACCTGAGGTGATCACCAAAGGTTGCAGGGTGGTAAATGAACTCAAAATAAGATTAATAATGAAGTCTGATAGTTACACAACTGTATGGATATAGTAAAAAGCCATAGAGTTGCATATTTTAAATGACTGCAATAAACAATTGTGAATTTTCTCCCAATAAAGCTGTTTTTAAAAAGGGATGGGGGGACAGGCAACTAAAGGCAGTGTGTGATTTTTGTTTAAATCCTAAAGGGAGGGCTGGAGGGATGGCTTAGGAGTTAAGAGCACTGACTGTTTTTCCAGAGGACCTGGCTTCAACTCCCAGCACCTGCATGGCAGCTCACAGCTGTATCTCCAGTTCCAGGGGATTCAACACCCTCTTCTGGCTTCTGAAGGCAGTAGGCATGCGCATGATACACAGACACATGCCAGCAAAACACGCATGTGCATACAATAAAAATAAATTAAAACTCCTCGAGGGGAGATACTCACTGTCATTATATAATTGTTCATTAAAATAATTTATAAAAACTACAGATGGCCTTTCTTAGTGTACCCCTAGTGTCCCTAAATGATAATTACTAATATTATACACACTATAAATTTTTATTTTACCTTGTGCAAGTTATTTCTTTAAGTGGTAATAAAAAAAAGTGGATAGTCCTTCAAAAAGGGCATTTTTGAGACAGTGGTAAGTTCTGACTAACCTCACTATTAAAGTCTTGTTTTGTTTTGTTTTGTTTTTCGAGACAGGGTTTCTCTGTGTAGCCTTGGCCATCCTGGATTCACGTTGTAGACCAGGCTGGCCTCGAACTCACAGCGATCTGCCTGCCTCTGCCTCCCGAGTGCTGGGATTAAAGGCGTGCGCCACCATGAAAGTCATTTTATTTTATTTTTTAAAAAACTGGCTTCCCACTTCGCTCAGAGTAACAGCCTTAGCATGTGTAGAGGCCATGCATGAGTGACCTTCCGTGACATCCCTTCCCACTCCAGCTGGTCTGTCCCTCTTGTTCTCTTCAGGTCATCCTGGCCACTTCCATCTTGCAGAACGATTTGGACACAGCTCCACCTCCGTCGTAGTGGCTCACCGTTACCTCCCTGGGCAGCCCTTCCCAGCCATGTCCATGACAGCTTTGCTATCCCATCCCCTCACTCCTGTCATGCATGTTTCAGTGAGAGCTTCCCTGCTCAGTGTCTGAAACTCCTACCTACCCCTCCATCCCACACCCATCACTTATCACTGTCTGGTGGGTGCTGGGATTAAAGGTGTGTTGCCACCACACCCGGCTTAGTTTGGTTCTTGTTTGGTTGGTTTGGCATTTTTGCCTCCCTCCACTCCTCGGTGCAATCAGAGCCTTGCCTCTTTGGCCCTCCGACGTGGACTGAATACCAGCACTCCTCCAAACCTTTAGCAACACACTGGGACCACTGAGGCATCCAGCCTTGTGGACTGGCGGCTACTGGACACTCTCTCTCTCTCTCTCTCTCTCTCTCTCTCTCTCTCTCTCTCTCTCTCTCTCTCTCTCTCTCTCTCTCTCTCTCTCTCTCTCTCTCTCTCTCTCTCCTGTTTATGAGCCTGGCTGGATTACCTAGTCCTTCATGTAAGCCAATCTAATAAATTCCTTTCACAGCATATATTCATCCTATTCCGTGCTTCTTGAAAACCTTGACCAAAACAGTTTCCGACCCTCCCAGCAGAGGAAAGAGCAAGTCCACTTCATAGACTCATGGCCGATCAGAAGCCAGAGCAGTGGTGCAGACAGAAACAACAGCAGGCAGGTTCAGATGCACCAGGCTGGTGGCTTGCACGGGTGTGAGCCCCAGGACGGGCTCTTTCTGCTTCCCTCTCTCTATGAACTGACCCGGGGCAGCTTTCTGAGAATGGAGAGGGTGGCTGGGAGGCCAGAAGAGAGAAAGCGTCCTAAGGCGTCATCTCCTGAGAGTCAGAAAGCGCAGGAAGTGCGGAATTGTGGTGGGCGTACCAGGCCACATTGCTAAGTACCCATTTGAGGTTAGCAATCATAACTTTAAAGCAGGAGGAGGCCAGGCTGAACTTCACGCAATCGAGGGGGCGGGAGGGGGGGTACTTTGCAGGTGAGCCCAATAGAACGAAAGTCAGACACTAGAGAGCATAGACGGGGGCGTGGCTACAAGGAACTGGGCAGTGAGGCGCAAAGAGAGATGGTGAAATGCTGGGAAGATGGTAGGTCAGTGGGTTGGCAGTCTCTAGTGGGCTTTGTGAGTTTCTTGAGTTGAGGGGCATTCCCAAAGCTGGAGAGCAGTTTGAGAAAGACAGGCTTGAGCGATGAGGTAGTTTGAATGTAATTGGTCCCCACAGGCCCATAGGGAGTGGCACTATTAGGAGGCGTGGCCTTGGAGTGGGTGTGGCCTTATTGGAGGAAGTGTGTCACTGTTGGGGGGGGCTTTGAGGCCTTATATAAGCTCAAGCCACGCCCACTGAGACAGTAGGCTGCATGCAGCTTGAGTGGGCCCCTCCAGTTCCATGTCTGCCTGCATGCTGCCATGCTTCCCGCCTTGATGATAATGGACTAAACCTGACTTTGCCTGCTTTTTTTTTTTTTTTTTTTTAAATGTATATGAGAGCTCTGTCTATATGGGCAGCTGCCTACTTGTAACCCAAAGCCTAAATAAGCCACAGCTTAAAGACCCATGGGATAATTCCAGGACCTGTGAGACAACTCAAGGTCATTAAACTGAAGCCCTCTGCCTTTCCCTTGGCTTTTCCTTCATGGCTAGCTACAAAATGCCTGCTTCAGCCTCAGTCGGCGAGGTGATCTGAGCCTAAACCCCCTTTACGGAAGACACTCACTACTCAGTACCACCTGTGAGTGGCTGCCACCGCTCCTACCACCTCTGCCCACACTCACTGACCGCAGCTCTCCCCTGCTCTTTCCTATCCACGAGGAAGGCAGGGAAGTGCCCAGCCCTTTAAGTCTGGTTACATGGTCCCTGTGAGGAAGAAGGTGAAATTAGATACAGCAACAATCTGCTCAGAAGGCTTGCACTGGCTCATCATCCCTGAAGGCGGTGTGTGTGTGGGGGGGCGGGGATGTGTTGATGATGTGTGCTCATGTGTTTGTTCAAATGTCCTTACATATCATAATCACAGTTAGATGTCTATCATTCTCTGCCTTGTTTGTTTGTTTTGTTTTGGTGACAGTTTTTCTCGGTGAATTTAATGCTCGTCCTTTCATCTAGGTTGGCTGGCCAGTGAGCTCTATGGCACACACACACACACACACACACCGTGCTGCGGTTACCTACATGTGCCACCATGCCAGGCTTTATATGGATGGTGATATTCAAAGCCGGATCCTCTTGCCCAGCAAGCACACTAACCCACCAACCCATGTCCCCAGGCTCAGCTTTTGTAAACATTTTTAACACACCGAGTTGTAGAAGTTACTCATGACAGGAATGTCTGCAACAACAAAACCGACAACACCACGAGCTAAGGTCCTTCTGGCTCTCTTTGGAAAGCCAGTTGTTAAACATTTACCAGCACACCAGAATCAAGCAAGCAACCAGGGCTTCCTGCTAGGGAGGCTCCACCCCACCCCCAACCCCTCCCAGCCCTTCATCAGTTGTTTCTGACTCATGAGTCAAATTTATTAACGATTAATTAAGTGAACTTTTGAGGTGCAACCCCTTCTTCCTTACATAATGGTCCAGGCCCGTCCCTCTATGGTGGCTTCTATTATTCCGTTAGGGAAGGCTCAGCATTCTTGCAAGTACGTTGGAAGTTCCGTACATAAAGCTGTTTACATTTCTGTTCAAGTCATTTAAAGGTCGTTCTTCTTCTCTTTTTATGTTTTTTGTTTGTTTGTTTGTTTGTTTGTTTGTGGTTGTTGTTGTTGGTTTGTTTTTGGTTATTTTGAGACATGGCTTCTCTGTATAGCTCTGAAATGCACTCTCTAGACCAGGCTGGCCTTGGCCTGCCCCTGCCACTCAAGTGCTGGGATTAAAGGCATGCACCACCATTTTTCCAGTAAGAGTCAAACATGGCCAGAGACAGCCTCTGATTTCCATAGTCCCAATATCACTAAGACAGTCCACCTTTCTAAGTTCAGGGATAACCTGACTCAAGCGTACCACACGGTGTAAAATAATTCCAGCTGTCCCAGCACTCGGGAGGCAGAGGTAGGCAGGTCTCCGCAAGTTCAAGGCTAGCCTGGTCTACAAAGAGAGTTCCAGGACAGCAAGGGATACACAGAGAGACTCTGTCTAGAAGGAAAAAAAAAAAAATCCAGCTTTCAAAATTTATTCCTGTGCTGGGTATGGTGACACACGCCTTTCCCCAGCACTTGGGAGGCTGGATTTGAACTCACAGAGCTGTGCCTGCCTCAGTCCCTTCTTCAGCAACAGGGACTTACCTTCCACATCTGGGGGCAACCAAGGGCAAGAACAACAGTCTGTGATGTTTTGGGAGTCTGTGGGACAATCCAGACCAATCATTTGAAAGGGGACATCTCACAGCCAGAGTTGGGGTATTTCTTAGATGGTCTTTGACTCTTGATGGGAACATTTTCAGCACAGATGGGAAATTTTCATCTAAGCTATGTATATATTTTGTACACTGATTTACGGGTATTATTGGTATTCTTAGGTAGTTAGTAGTTTGATTTCTCATGACTTTAAAAAAAAGATTTATTTATTATTATGTATACAGTGTTGTCTGCTTGTACACCTGCAGGCCAGAAGAGGCATCAGGTTACATTATACATGGTTGTGAGTCACCATGTGGTTGCTGGGAATTGAACTCAGGACCTTTGGAAGAGCAGGCAGTACTCTTAACCACTGAGCCATCTCTCCAGCCCCCTCATGACTTTTCCAGACATCCTTACTGCTTATTTTATGTGCCCCACCACCATTCCTAATTAGAGCTCTACTCTGCTGTTTTCGTTTCCCAATTCAGATGACCTGTGTGCCCTGCTTCCCAACTCTCCCCTTAGCCCCCATGATGGCCATTCTATTGCCCCCTTAGCCCCTGCAATGACCAACCCCTCCATTTCCCCCCAGCCCTGACAATGGCCTCTCTATTGCCCACTGAGCCCCACAGTAGTCCCCCAGCCCCTCACTGAGCCCCACAGTAATCCCCCAGCCCCTCACTGAGCCCCACAGTAGTCCCCCAGCCCCTCACTGAGCCCTACAGTAGTCCCCCAGCCCCTCACTGAGCCCCACAGTAGTCCCCCAGCCCCTCACTGAGCCCCACAGTGGCCCCCAGCCCCTCACTGAACCCCACAGTGGTCCCCCCAGCCCCTCACTGAGCCCCACAGTGGCCCCCAGCCCCTCACTGAGCCCCACAGTGGCCCCCAGCCCCTCACTGAACACCACAGTAGCCCCCCAGTCCCTCACTGAACACCCCAGTGGTCCCCCAGCCCCTCACTGAGCCCTACAGTGGCCCCCAGCCCCTCACTGAACATCACAGTGGTCCCCCAGCCCCTCACTGAGCCCCACAGTGGTCCCCTAGCCCCTCACTGAGCCCTACAGTGGCCCCCAGCCCCTCACTGAACATCACAGTGGCCCCCCCAGCCCCTCACTGAGTCCCACAGTGGTTTCCTGGCGCTTGCAATGGCCCATTATTGCCCCTTTGATCCCCACAGTGCCACCTAGATCCTGCAATGCCCCCCAAGACATCCTTAGCCTCCACAATATCCCTCTGTTGCCCCCTTAGCCCCCACAATGGCTTCCCTAGTGCCCTCCCAGCCCCCCACCATGGCCCCGTTTTACTTTCCTGGATTCTGCAGTTACTCCAAGTTGAAAGTGTAAAATTTAGTGTGAGGCTTTACAGCTTCCATTCCAAATTTTTTTATAATAAAATTCATTTTTAAAAGCAAATGTACACAGATACATGTGCTTCCTCTCCTAAGTGTGAAGTGGAATAAAAAAGCAGAGGTGGAAGGCTAATTGAGACTCTTGTCACCTACGGACAATGTGGTCTCAGCTCTGTGTCCAGCTTCACCTGCCCACAGCGCACCTCCAGGTGCCATCAGCTACCTTCCATCTCCAGCAGCAGTGTAAAGGCAGAGGGATAGGCTGCTCCCTGTCATAGGATAGTGTCTTCTTGGTTTCCTCCAGCATTGCGCACCCTGCAGCAGTGCCCACCCTGAAGCAGCGCCCACCCTGAAGCACACCCACCCTGACTGTCTCCTCGCTACGGAAAGGCGAGCTAGCACAGACTACAGACTAACACTGAGCTTTTCCATCGAGACAAACAGCAGGTTTGCTTAGTTGTTTTGGGTTTTTTTTCCCCCCAAATAAACCCAGGAGTAGTCTGTTATGCCTAAGTAAATCTCTCTATAAACTTTGGGATTTTAGAAGATCTAATTTGTTCTATTTAAATTTATTTACAAATTTAAATTTGTTATAGTTGTATTCACCCCAATAGCCATCAGTATTAAATTAGAGAAAGAATAGATGGAAAAGTTATCGTAAGAAATGCTGGTGTGGTGGCCGGGTGTGGTGGCGCACGCCTTTAATCCCAGCACTCGGGAGGCAGAGGCAGGCGGATCGCTGTGAGTTCAAAGCCAGCCTGGTCTACAAAGTGAGTCCAGGATGGCCAAGGTTACACAGAGAAACCCTGTCTCGAAAAACCAAAAAAAAAAAGAAATGCTGGTGTGTGTGTGTGTGAGAGAGAGAGAGAGAGAGAGAGAGAGAGAGAGAGAGAGAGAGAGAGAGAACAAGGCTTATCTAGTGAGCATTTGCTGAGTGCCGACTGCATGCTGGACACGGCTTACAGCCTTGGACTGTCTATGATGTGTAAGGAAGCTTCATTTTGGAATGGCAGTTGTGCTGCCACTGGGGACCCAATGAGCAAAGGACATAGATTTACCTCTATGTGGTCATTTAAGTGTGGAGAAAAATCACACAGTGGATAATAGGGCTGTTAGAGGCCCGGCAGGGGTCTGTTTCAGCAGGGGATCACAATGGCTTCCCTGAGGCCTCTGAGCTGGGGTGGGGACAATGCAGATGCCAAACAAACTATGGATCCTGCTGGAACCTTCACCCAGACTTCAGAGTTTATTCTAAGCTGGATGGGAAATTGTCATGTGGCCTAAAGCAGGGGAAAGAAGGACTGAGACCACGTCTCCAGGATTCTTTTTTTTTTTAAGATTTATTTATTTATTATGTATACAATGTTCTGCCTGCATGTGTGACTGCCCGCCAAAAGAGGGCACCAGATCTCACTATAGATGGTTGTAAGCCACCATGTCGTTGCTGGGAATTGAACTCAGGACCTCTGGAAGAGCAGTCAGTGCTCTTAACCTCTGAGCCATCTCTCCAGCCCCTTCTCCAGGATTCTTAACGGAAAAGTAAGAACTACAAAAACCAAAAGTTGTATTGACCCCCAAAGGCATGACTGTTAAATCCAAACACTTTATATAAAGTTGCAGGAGAGACAGTAGAAAGACAGTGTGTTTATAAGTCCCTCTTGTTGCCACGGTGATCAGACTGGGACAAAGCTGCTTCAGGGAGTCGAGGTCTGCGCTGGCTCACAGTTTCAGGGATACAGTCCGTCAAGTGCATCCCGGCAGGCAGAACGTGAGGCAACTGGTCATAGAGCATCTACAGTCAAGAGGCCCTGAGAGATGAAGGTGTTGGTCCTCAGCTCCCATTCACTGATGACACCACCTACACACACACACACACACACACACACACACACACACACACACACACCATGGAATGGAGCCACCCAGATTTAAGATGGGTCTTCTCATCTCAGTGAACCTAATCTAGAAACCCCTGCACAGATGTGCCCTGGAAATGATCTCCTAGGTCTCTAGATGCCAGCATCAGGATCACAGTCAGCAGGAGCCATCACACTCAGGTAGGCCAGTGGTCGTTTGACGGGACCAGTGAGACTGGGTGCGTCGGAAACAGTAGAGCAGCGAGAGTGGGTTAATGAGAACGTCAGATGGACTGCAGTTAGCCAAGTGGACGACGGTGTCCTCTTATGGTGGCCTGGGAACATCAGGAAGAATCACTTCTATTATTTTATTTAGGGTGCTCCTGTGCTGTGGCAAGTCAGGGAACGTTGCACTAAAGTCCGTTCCCTCCGGTCACGTAATTCTTCCCAAGGTCAAACGCAGGCTGTCAGACTTGGCCCCAAGCACCTTTATCCACTGAGCCATCTTACTGGCCTCAGGAAAAGTAGTTTTTTTAAAAAAAAAAAACTCATCCCACATTTATATTTCCCAGCCATTCTTCCCACAACTATAAAATGAAGAATAAACAATAAGCTTGCTCTAATATTTTAATAACAAAAATACATACATTAACATTGTAATCAAATATAGTGTGGGCCTCGAGGCTTTGTATGCCAGCTCCGTTTACTTTCTACTCTCTGCTTTCCTGCCTGCACACTGTTGGGTGACAAAGCATTTGCTGGGGAGACACAACACACACACACACATCTACTCACCTCAGATCGGGAACCCACTACAGACCAAAGTAAAGACACCACCAAAGTCCAACTTGGTGAACCAGTCTGGGGGTTACGTTCGAGAATATGGATGAGAGGTCACTTATGGGATCAGAAATGACGCAAAAGACAGCTGCTTCATCGAAGCCCACCCAGCATGGGTGACAGCCCTCAGACTTGGGAACCTGACAACACTGCACAGCCTGCAGGCAGCTCGATAAGTTGGGGGGCGGGGTGTCCTTTCCAGGTGTCTTGGCTGGTCTGAACCTCTTCCAGGGAGCTTGCATGGCTTTGCTTCTTCTAGGTCGCTGGTTTCGTTTAAGGTTTCTTTGCAGCTTAGCTTGTGGGAGAGTCTTCTTGGCAGCTGTTTGTCTGACAGGGACATTCAGTTTTTATTGCTTACTTTGGCAGGGAGGGACCTAATGAATCTTGTCCATTTCGGAGACTTCCAAAAGGTATTTCAAGCTGTTTCTCTTCTTGCTGAAGGAGCTTATAGCAGGATGGGAGGTTTCAATCTCGGAGGAATCTGTACATAACACACACACAAGTGTGCAGCCACTCCCTAAAAGCTCTTTCCCCACCGTGACGGACTATATCCCTTCCTATACTGTCAATCAAAACCAACCTTTCCTTCCTCACACCACTTCTGTCCGGCGTTTTGTCACAGTAACGAGAAGACCAAGGAAGATCTCCCATTTCCTCTGGAGCCCAGTTTCTATTTGTGCCCTGCTAGTGGACTGTCCTTACTGAGCCAGGCCACTGTATCCTGCTGGCTAGACTGTGTGTCTACAGTTCTTCCTCAGCTAAAATGTCCTTGGCCTTCATAACACCAAACTTAATGGATATTTTTCGGGCCTCATTTTGTTGAATGGCCCAGATTCACTACACACCACTCCATCTCTCACTGTCAACGTTTCCTAAAACACTGGAATTAAATCATTCCTAGAGGACCAGTTAACAAATGTAATATTTTAGAGCCACAATAAGGAATTAAAATCGTTTCTCTATGCTTCAGGGTATATCAAATGAAGAAAGTTAAGTAGGAACAAAAGTATATATTAGGCTGTTGTTTCTCTTTGCACATGGAGATCTGGGGCTGGAGAGATGGCGCAGTTGTTAGGAGTGCTTGCTGTTCTTTCAGAGACCCCAAGCTCTGTTCTTAGCTCCTACTGTGGGCCATTCTCAGCACCTGTAACTCCAGCTCCAGGGAATCAAATGGTGTCTTCTGTTATCTCTTGTTACCCTCACATGCATATGTGCGCATATGCATGTGTGTGTGCGCACATACACACACACAAATAAACCAAATCTTAAAAAAAAAGATCATGGAGCCGGGCGGTGGTGGTGCAGGCCTTGGGAGGCAGAGGCTGGTGGAACTCGCTGGGAGTTCAAGGCCAGCCTGGTCTACGAAGCAAGTCCAGTACAGCTAAGGCTCCACAGAGAAACCCTGTCTCAAAAAACCAAACATCATCATCATTATCATCATCATCATCATCATCATCATCATCATCATCATCATAATAATAATAATAAATAAAAGTCATTGCCCGTGAGGGCAACTAAAAGGATAATGAAAGAATACACCAAAACATATTTAAAAGTTACATAGATTTTAAAAAGAAGAGAAATAGAATGGAATTTGGGGTTTTTCTGACTATAACATGTTTTGAGACTACAACATTGAACCATAGTCATATTTCACATAATTAAAAAGCAAAAATACTCTTTTGAAAAAAAAAAAAGAAATAAATCAACTTGTGAATGCACCCTATGAAGCAGAGAGGAATTATTTCAAGTGTCTCACAAAGATACAGTCACAAGACAAAATAACAGTCATCTTGCTAAGCATGGAGGCCCACACCTTTCGTCCCAGTACTCGGGAGGCTGAGGCAGGCATATCTCTGTAACCGCATGACTTTCTGGGCCCACCCTTGCTCTGAATGACACAGAAATCCTTGTATTTATTGAAAGCTCCAGGCACTATAGCTGGGCAGACACACAGCTATTCTAACCCGACAATAATGGCCTGGCCCACTTCCCAGCCGCGTGGCCCTTACCTGCCATCTCAGTCTCGCCCTGGCACCTCCATCTTCATCCACGTCCCAATGACAACTTTTCAGGGTCCCCTCCTGAGACCTTTGTGAGCTCTCTCTGGGCTCCAGCCAGCTACTGGCCACTCAGCTCTTTATTTAACCAATCAGAAGGTGATGGAGACTGAGGTTTACAGCAGACCTAGACTGCAGAGGCTTCAAAATAATGATAATGCCAAAGTCCAGACAGCAAGCAGATCTCTGCGTATAGAAATCAGCGTTTGAATACACAGCGCACAAAAACATCCTCCAACAGATCTCTGAGAGTTTAAGGTCGGCCAGCCTAGTTGACACAGTAAGTTAGTTCCAGGACAGACAAGACTCTGAGACCATTTCTGAAAAAACAAGAAAGAAAGAAACATTAACAAAGATATAACCTAAGGACAAAGAGAATGGGGGTGGGTGTGGGGATAGAAAGAAAGAAAAACTAGTCTCCACAATCATGTCATTAATAATACTTGACATTTTGAATTTTAAACTGTAATAAGATATAAGACAAAACTTATTATCTTAACATTGTTTTGCTTTTGTTTTTGGTTCTTTTTTTTCTTTCTTTCTTTTTTTGGTTTTGTTTTTTTGGTTTTTTTTTTCTTTTTTTGTTGTTGTTTTTGTTTGTTTGTTTGTTTGTTTGTTTTGGTTTTTCCGAGACAGGGCTGTCCTAGACTCGCTTTGTAGACCAGGCTAGCCTCGAACTCACAGAGATCCACCTGCCTCTGCCTCCTGAGTGCTGGGATTAAAGGCATACACCATCACGCCCGGCTATTTTAACATTGTTATAGACCATGACTGGGGCATTTCCAGGGCCCTGGAGGCGGATGAGCCATGGGAGTTTCACCCAAAAACTTATACTCCTTGCTTCATCTGAAAAAGAATTAATAGCCGCCGTGTCACAAGCTTCTGAGAAATTAGGAGGTTTACATAAGCCTGTCTGGGTTGCCATGACTGCAAAACTCAACAGGTAATGACATTTAAAATCTACATGGATTTTATTGGTAAAAGGGCCATCTAGGTGCCTAAAATGCCTTTGCAGACCAGTGAGCTGCGAGGGAGACTGTTACTCAGAACAGCAGAGTTAACGTGAAGGAAATGTTGACAAGTCGACCAAATTATGATATGTATTCAGCATACACTTGAGTATGTATATATGCGTCGATTACACCACACACACACACACACACACACACACACACACACGTATTACACGAGCAATAGGTTACACAGTTTGCAACAAAAACCTAAGTCCTACCCACTTGAATTGAATTCAACAACAAAGACATTGACTCATTCACAAATATTGAACACTGTCTTGTTTAACTGCCAACTTGACACAGACCAGAGTTACCTGCAAAGAAGAAAGTCTCACTTGAGGGATTTGCCAGATCTGATTCATTTGTGGGAGTGTTTGTTAGGTTTTGGGTTTTTTGTTTTGTTTTGTTTTGTTTGTTTGTTTTGTTTTTTGTTTTTTGTTTTTGTTTTTGGATTACTGCTTACTGTAGGAGGGCCTAGCCCACTGTGGGCAGCACCATTCCCTGGGCAGGTGGGCTTAAGCTGCCTTAGAAAGCTGAGTGTTAGGCAGCCTGCCGGGGAGCCAGCAAGCACTCTTCTCCTGTGGTTTGGAGTCCCTCCTTGAGTTCCTGCCCTGACTTCCCGTAGGGACAGACTATGACCTGCAGGCTAGAATCAGCCCTTTCCTCTGCTAACATGCTTTCGGTCAAGAATGTCTTATCACCGCAGCGGAAAGGGAACCAGAGCAGCTCTAACTGTGCACGGTGTTTTGAGCACGTTGCTACCCTCAAGCATCACATAGGGAGGAGTCCAACACAGGGACAGTTCGTATGAACGGTAACGCTGGGAGCCAGGGCCAAATGACGCACCTTGCACCTTGCGTTTGATTCTCAGACACTCCCTGCTGTTGTTATGAGTCGCCTTTGCTGGCTCCGCACTGTGAGTACCCACAGACAGCAGTGCATCCAAACATCTTAGCACAAGATTGTCGCAGGCTATCGTTTTTTTTCTCAGCTTTCCAAAGGCCTGTGCGCTACAATTCCTAGCTGAAGGCCCCCACTTGTTCTTTTATTTTTCTGAATTACACCCAAATGTTTTTTTTTTGTTTTGTTTTAAATATGGCCTCTTGCACAGTGCAGGAATGCCTTAAACCTGCCTCAGTTTCCCCTGCCTCAGTTTCCAAAGTACTAGAATACAGGTATGCACCATGACAAGGTATACACGGTTTAGCAAAGAGAGGTCCTGTGGCTGAAGCCCTCTGTCACATGGGCCTTCTCCTCAGAGCATGTGTATCAATGTTGTTGAATGATTATTAATATTTAATATTGAAATATTATTTTATTAAATCGGTGTTACTCCTCAACCAGGTGTATACCCAAATAATCACACAGAGAGACTATGCTTAATTAGCCTAAAGCAACACTCCTGGGCAATAATTACTCCATCCTAAGCCTCTAAGCTAATATAACTTCTTCTCATTTAGACTTCCCACTTTACACTTGCTTTTTACTCATCTTACTAGGCCCGGTTCATTTCTCTTGGTGTTTCCCAGTCCTCTCCGTGTGCATCCCTCCTGTTTTTCCTGCCCTTCCTCTTCCCTTTGCTGGACCAGGATGTCCACTCTATTCTCTGGTATTGCTCAGCATTGGCTCATTGGTTTTTGTTGGCGACACAGAGAACCAACAAATGGTGACATGTTTACACAAACTTGAAACAGGAGATATTTAGAATAAACATCACAATGCAATGTCTAGATTGAAACTAGATAGTGGGGTGGAGAAATCAGCATTTGAATGAACAAGGGTAAACTACACAGTCCACAAGAACATTATGCCAACAAATATGGCCCTGTTTCTCACTCCCCAGGGAGAGCCTCAGTGGGCAGAAACAAATAGCATTCATCTCCAAACCCCCTTTGTCATGCTCGGGTATTTTCATGTCTATTAACTGACTAGACCACTTATTTGTTCAGTAAATACTTACTGAGCATCTACCGGGCCTGCCATAAGTGAGCAAGCCACATGAGACTCTTACCTTCATAGAACCAATGTCCTATGGATCCTGGAAATACTCAGGGAGCTGGGTCCCAAGAAGCACCTCACTAGTATTGGGAATAGCACTTTGAAGAGAAGGACTGAACATGACTGCTTCTCCCAAGGGGCTCCCACGCTCCTTCTCTGGGTCCACTTTTCTCATAGGTGAGGTGATGCTTGCTTTTCATTGCACCCGCTACCAGTATGCAGGAGATGTGCACAGAATTATCTGCATGCAGGCGTTAGGAGAGTACATCTAAGAGAGCTCAAAGGAGACCAGGAGGGGGATGACTCACTCTGCAGAGGTTCAGGTGTCTGGACTGACCTTTACAATACCTCACTTTTATGTGTTTGAGTACCCACCTGCCCTTGCTGACAGGAAGTCCTCTGACTTCCTGAGGTCTCCTCCACCACCTTACAACTTACTGAGTTTGAAGGAGCCCAGTCCCATTACAGAGAGCCAGGAGGAGAGAGAAAAGAGAAGTGTCTTTGTCACCAGAAGTTAAAGATGGGACCTGAACTTCCCAATGCTAGAACATTCGTTCACGGCTACTGGGGTATTTCTATAGAGTCACCTTGTTTCCTCTCAAGGCCTCAGCCACAGCACTTGAGCTCTGAGGCCATAATCCATTTTAGATTGTACATGCTCAACCATTCCCCATAGTGCCATTTGAGTCAAGGCTAGACAAGAACCAGCGATATACAGGACGCCATGCTGGAGAATGCCATTCCCACAAAGACTGGTTTTGTCTGTCTTAGCATCTTGGGCCGGGTAGCCACATCCTACCATGACTGGAACAAATGCAGTCTAACGGAGACAAATGCGCTCATTCAGGACCACGGACACCTACATATAAATACTCACAGGGAAGGACTGTCTCTTTGTCGTGTTTTTATAGCATTGAGGGATCTTAGCTGGTCTTCTACAATGAAGCACTATTCTTAAAAGAACTGTCCTCCCTCCCCAGCCTCTGCTAACAACTGTTCTACTGTTAAGTTCTGTAAGATCAATGTTTTAAGATTCCACATTGGTGAATTTGGGGAGCATTTGTCTTTCTCCACCTGGTTTGTTTCACTTAACACAGTATCCCCCAGTTCCATTCAAGTTGTCATGAATTAAAGGGTTTCATCCTTTCTTAGAGCTGAACAGATTTTTCAATGTATTTATTACTAGGTTTTCTTTGCCCTGTTCATCAGTTGGACACTGAAGTTGCTTTCCTTGAAAGCTTTATGTGTTTAAAGATTATGGAATAAGTTAATGGACATTAAGAAATTTCAGGGAGCTAAAGAAATGGTCAGTGGCTAAGAAAGCACATTATCATTGCAAAGGACTCAAGTTTGTTTCCCAGAAAGCCATGCTGGCTGGCTTACAGCTGCCTATCATTCCAGACCCAGGTGATCTGGAGCCCTGTTGTGACCTCCAGGAGCATGCACGCGTGCACATACCCTGACAATAGAGGTCATTTAAAAATAAAATAATTTTAGTTTCAAGACAGGGTGTCTCTGTGTGTAGCCCTGGCTGCCCTGAAACTCTGTAGACCAGGCTACCTGTCTCGGCATCGCAGGTGCTGGGTTTAAAGAAAAAAGAAATTCTAAAGTACAAAGACATAAGGAAATAAATGAAATACGCTTTCTCATTTATTTCAGCCTATAGCTTAAGGAGAGTTTGTTTAAAACTGTGTCCTTGACAAATAATATTTTAAAACTCATGAATGCTTTCGACTATAAAAGAAATGCAAGACTTGTGATCTGAAACCTGTAAAATGCTCAAGGTTCTTTTGATAGAATATACCTGTGGTCCCAGCTACTCAGGAGGCTGAGGTGAAAGGGTGGTTCTGGCCTCAGAGGTCAAGACCAGCCTGGATAAGACTGTGAAAATGTCTTCAGAAAACAAAAGAAGGAAAAACAAAGAAAAACATGCCAAACTTTTAATTTATACAGAATAATAAATACAAAATAAAATGCCACTAAATCCAGAAGAAAATAAACCCTGTAAAATTTTACCATTATAAAAATTGCTGTACGTTTTATAAACATACTGCTTTAGGGTTTTGTGTGTGCATGTATGTGTGTGTGTACACCTGCATGTGTGTTCATGTGCATGCTTGCAAGGAACAGATCTTGGCATCTCTGTAAGTCTTGCGTGCCCAGGGAGTCCCATCCCTCTGCTTGTGTTCATAGCTGCATCACCTTTTAAAATGCTGTTACACGTATGTTTCTCAAGGTGTATGCTGTGGGGGAGGGTAGTGTGTATGAGAGGGTTGGAACGTGCTTTCTTCTCCCACTGTGTGGATCCTGGGGATCAAACTAGGGTCTTCAGGCTTGGCAGCAAGCGCCCTACCTACTGTGCCTCTTCACTGCCCCAGGGCATCCACTGTAATCCGTCCCCAGCCCACACCCCACACCCCTCCTGCGCATGCACATGTAAACACACACACACACACACACACACACACACACACACCCCAATGCCATTTTCTAGACACCAACAGAGTCCTCTCTTCTTTTTTCAAGCTGTCTCTTTCTGATTTCAATTCTGAGTTTCTCCGAATCCTCTTCTTTCTTGGACTATTCCCAGTCTGAGAGCTTCTCCATTGTCTGACTTGATTAACACGCCCCACCCCCATTACTGCTAAATGTCTCCTTGGCGTTCCTGAGCCCACACTCATGGCCTGACTCACCCATGACGAAATTCCCTCTGAGGTCTTGAGGCAAGCCCTCCACGCAGACATTCTAGTAGCTTCTCACTCTATAGCCTTCTGGGTACAGTGACCTCTTTTTTTTTTTTTTTTTTAACAAACATTTTTGTTCTCTTGAGCTGTGACAACCTCCTGGTCCTTCCTCTGGCCTTCAGGATGCTCCTTTATCCCAGGGCGGCTCTCCAGGGGCTTTTGTCCTCTCCCTCTATCTGCTCTGGGATCTCTCTGGAGAATGTCTTCAGTTCCCACAATTATAAACAGGTTGACTTCACCTGTCTGACAGGAACTCACCTCACCAGTTCTGCAGTGCCAGCTAGCTAGCTGATGGTCACAAAAACAATTTGACTTCAAAGTTAGCACTTCATGACCACAGCAAGCTCCTCACAGCTTTAGTTCTGTTAATGGTTTCCACACTCTTGAGGCCAGAGAAGTGACATCTTGGTCATTTTTCCTCCAGTGGATTCCTTCAGGGATCTATCCCTTCTTCCTGCCCTTTTGTTGTACCCCCGCCCCAGCATCTCAACTACAATGTTTATTTATGCATTTATTTATTTTAATTTTAATTTTATTTTGGTTTTTCAAGCAGGGTTTCTCTGGGTAACAGCCTGGGCTGTCTCCTGGACTCACTTTGTAGACCAGGCTGGCCTTGAACTCACAGAGATGGCCCTGCCTCTGCCTCCCAAGTGCTAGGATTAAAGGTGTGTACCACCGCGCCCAGCCTCATCTCAGTCTTTTCAAACCGAACGGTTTTAGTTGATTTCCCTCTTCTTCTCCTTCCTCCTCTTTCATATCATATGACATTTTCCTCTCCCTTCCTCAGCCCCTTGTTTTCCCTCGGGACTGCCTTTTCTGTTTTTGTTCTGTTTGGGTTTGTGTTTTCAGAGTTTACCCATAACTCACATGATCTGCATTTGAGAAAGAACATTTGGTTTTTATCTTTCTGGGTTTGGATGCTACAAATTTCATAATTTTATTTTTTTTTTAAAACAAAATTAATTAATTAATTAACCTTAGATTCCCCCCTCCTTCCCCTCCTTCTGGCCCTACCCTTCATCTTCCACCTTCCTCCTTGCCCCCTATCCCTTAGAAAAGGGGAGCCCCCCTACCCACCCACCCTAGATCATCATGTTGCATCAGGACTGAGCACTTCCTCTTCTCCTGAGGCCTGGCAAGGCAGCCCCACCAGTGGGAAATGGTCACAAAGCAGGCAACAGAGCCAATGTCAGAGACAGCCCCCACTCCCTTTAGTAGGACACCCACATAAAGCCTGAGCTGCTCATCTGCCACATCTGTGTAGGGGGCCTAGGGTCAGTCTACACACAGTCCTTGGTGGGTGCTTCAGTGTCTGCAAGCCCCCTGGGCCCAGGCAAGTTGACTCTGTTGGTCTTCCTGTGGAGCTCCTGTCCCATTCAGGTCCTTCTATCCTTCACCCGACCCTTCCACAAGGTTCCCTAAGCTCCTTCTAATGTTTGGCTGTGAGTCTCAGCACCTGTTTTGATCTGCTGCTGGGTGGAGGCTCTCAGAGGACAGCTATGCAAGGTGCCCGTCTGCAAGCATAGCAGAGTATTGTTAATAGTATCGGGGGTTGGTTCCTCCCATGAGGCAGGTCTCAGATGTTGGTTGGACATTCCCTCAATCTCTGCTCTATGTTTATCCCTGCACATTTTGTGAGCAGGGTAAATTTTGGGTCTAAGTTTTTGCGGGTGGGTTGGTGTTCCCCTTCCTCACTAGGAGTCCTGTCTGGTTAGAGGGTGTCCTCTTCAGTCTCTATGACCCTTGCTATTAGGAGTCTCAGCTAGATTGACCCCATATCCTCCCAGGAGCCTACCCTATCCTCCCAGGGCCTACTCTACCCTCCCAGGAGCCTACCCTGTCCTCCCAGGGCCTACCCTGTCCTCCAAGGGCCTACCCTATGCTCCCAGCAGCCTACCCTGTCCTCCCAGGGCCTACCCTGTCCTCCCAGGGCCTACCCTATGCTCCCAGCAGACTACCCTGTCCTCCCAGGAGTCTATCCTGTCCTCCCAGGAGCCTACCTTGTCCTCCCAGGAGCCTACCCTGTCCTCCCAGGAGCCTACCCTGTCATAAGTCTACACCTTGTCTCAGAGGTGCCCCATGGTTTCTCTTCTCTCTCGAAACCCCTCATCCTCCTGCCCCCCATTCTCCACTCATCTGATCCCCACCCTCATTTCCCTCCGAAATTTTATTCTATTTTATAGCTAAATAAACACACCATTTTCATTATGCGTTTATGTTTTGATGTCTGTCTAGGTTGTTCCATTCCCTTGCCACTGTCAACAGAGCTGCAATAGACATAGCTGAGCTAGTACATCTGTGGCAGTGTACAGAGTCCTCGGGTATATACTCAGAAACGGTACAGCTGGGCTTTATGGTTGTCCTAATTAAAATGTTTGTGAAACCTCCATAATTATGTAGAAAAAAAACCAGTTTGTATTATATTTCAAAATAATGTGTGCATATGTATGCAGGTGTCCACAGAGACCAGGGGAATCAGATCCCGCAGAGCTAGAGTTATATATGCCTGTAAGTCATCTGATACGGGTCCTGGGACCTAAGCGCGCGTCCTCTGGAAGAGCAGGAAGTGCTCTTAACCACCCAGCCTTCTCTCCAGCTCTCTCAGTACTGACTTCTGCAATGCATATATTAGTTTATAATAGCACCAGTAGTGGATAAACTGTTTTTTTATTTCCCCACATCCTTACCAGCATTTGTTGTTAGATGTCTTAATGATAGCTATTTGCCTGGCATAAGATGGAATCTCAAAATAGTTTTAATTTGCATTTTCTTAATGTTGAACACTTTTAAAAACACTGTTTGGTCATTTGTATTTCTTCTTTTTAAAACTGTTCATTGTATTAGTGCATTGTTGGTGGGGGAGAGTGATGTTTAGATTTTATAATTTTTTATGTATGAATTCTAGATATTAATCATCTGTGTGATGTTTGTTCACTGTGTTGATAAGTTTGATGGTTTTGGTTTTTTGGTTTTTTCTGTGCAACGTTTTTAGTTTCATGTAGTCTCATTTGTTAATTTTGAGGTATTTCTTGTGCCATTGGAGTTCTGTTCAGAAGGATCTTGTCTGCTTGTGTATCTTAAAATGTGTTTTCTATGCTTATCTCTAGCCATTTAAGTGTTTTTGTTTTTTTCTTTTGTTTTGTTTTAAATAAAAGTCTTTGACCCACTCTGAATTAATCATTATGCAGGATGATAGATGTGGACTTAATTTCATTCATTTTCAGGTAGACACTCAGTTTTGCTGGAGCAATTTGTTGAATAGGGTCTTTTTCCCAGTGTACATTTTTGACACCTTTGTCAAAAGATTAGGTGGTCATTGCTGCGTGGGTTATGTATTATTCTCTGTTTCTGTCAATGTATGTGTGGGCATGTGTGTGTGGCATGCATGTATGCATGCCTGCATGTGTGTATGTGTGCATGTGAGAGAGAGTGAGAGAGAGAGCAAGCCCCAGTGCCATGCTGTTTTTGTCACTATAGCCCTGTAGTACAATTTGAAGTCCGGAATTTTGATGCTTCCTGCTTAGAGCTACTTCAGGTATTTGTTGTCTTCTGTCCTCCCCCTTTCTTCTCCTCTTTCAGACATTCCAATATATTGTCACATATTCAAGCTAACTGCATAATGTCCTTTACTTATGTGTTTCGTTTTTAATAATTTCTGCTATGGCATTTTCAAATTGACTAGCCTTTTCCCCTAATTTCCACTCTTCTTTAAATCTCATGAATGCATTTTTCATCTCCATCTTTGTATTTCTTACATCTGCTCTGTTTGAATTTTTAAAAAATCTGTTTCCTGTCTCTTCTAAATGTGCCTCAGTGTTTTGTTTGTTGGTTTTCCCTTCTAGGATGTATGGAGCTAGTGCTGGGCGGCATTGACATCCCCAGCCTCTTTCTCCTCTGTGTTACAGATCACACTCCCCTTGGCGCTCAGCTATTTTCTTCTGGAAACTTTGGAGGCATACTGAGCATTGTGAATTTCATCTTGCTGTAATCTGAGTATTTCTTTAAATATTCTCAGATGCTGTCCTAGGATCCCTTTAAGCACCAGAAGACTGACTGACAGTTTGCAAAGCTTAATGTTCAGCATTTTGAGGTAGAACCGAGACAGACTTTAGTCTAGGGCTAGGTCAGCCCTGTTACTGCAGCACTGCTCCTTCAAATACTCTGTTGAGTGCCTTGTATAGCTTGTGTAGCTTAGTGTGATCTTTGAAGGACCCTCTGTTCCTTTCTGAAAAAAAAAAAAAAACCAAAACAACAACAAATAAACCTCATTTAAAATGTTTATTTAGGGCTGGAGAGATGGCTCAGCCGTTAAGAGCACTGTCTGTTCTTTCAGAGGTCCTGAGTTCAATTCCCAGCGACCACACGGTGGCTCATGACCATCTATAATGTGATCTGATGTGCACTGTATACATAATAAATAAATAGATAAATCTTTTTTAAAAAGTTTATTTATTCACGTGTGTGTGTGTGTGTGTGTGTGTGTATTTATGTCAATCCTGGAGATCAAGCTCAAGTCACCAGGCTTGGCAGCAAGTGCCTTTACCAACTGCCCCATCTCACCAGACCTCTGGAGGCTCTTTCTACGGCTCTCAGCATAAGTATGTAATAATTACCCGACAGTTCATGGGGTTCCCTCTGCCGATGTCCCAAACTCTGAGCAACCATATATCTAGTACTTGAGCCTACAGATCCTGGGTGCCTTGGTCTCTCTAAACGCCCATCTGTGTGTCCTCAACCCCAGCAGCCACCAGGCTGTCACTTTGTCCTCCTTCCTGTACTACAGCCTGGCAACTTGCCAAGAGCACTAAGTTGGGATCATCTGGGGCTTACCTTGTTAACTTCTCTCTCGGGATGGTTGTTCCAATGCCACGCTCAGTGTCCTGCAGTGTTGTGTTTTACACCGAATCCTTGCTCTGGAATATGTTTTCCCTCTTAATTGGTCTACAGTAGCTATGATGAACTCAACTGTATCTTCTCTCCCAGCGTGACCGGATTTGGAGACGGGGCATCACTAAGGTTAAATGAGGCCGTGAGGGCAGGTCCCTGCTCCAGTGAGGCTCTGGCCTTTAAGAAGAAAGTGACACACCACTGTTGCATGAGTGCAAAGCAAAGGTGTGGTGAGGACTCAGAAGCAGTGGCCATCTGCAAGCCAAGGCTGGAAGGTTGCCTGGAAATACACTCTGCCGGCATCTGGATCTCCCACTCCCAGCTTCCAGAACTATGAGAAAATAAATTTATACCACTTAGGAAATCTGACTTACGATACCGTACTTGTTGCAGCTTTACAATATTTATGCAGCAACACTCCAATGTTATTGGTAGATACCCAGTACACTAATTGTTGTTGTTTCTGTTTTGAGACAGGGTCTGCATATGTGTGTGGCTGGCCTGGGTTCACTATGCGGATCAGGCTGGCCTCTACCTCATAGAGACTCACCTGTCTGTGCCTCCAGCGTGCTGGCCTCAAAGGCAGTACCAGCATGTCTGGCCGAATTGGAATACAAGGCAGCTGCTGCCGTATCTCTCGTCTCTGGTTTCTGAACTCTCTATTCTAGTCCACTGATCAACGTGTCGGTTACTGCACTAAGACGGCACTATCCTAACTACTAGAACTGTGAATGCTTGAACACCAGATGGGAAATGCATCTGATTTAGTCTCTTCCCAAGACTACTGGTGAATCTTGGTGCTATGGAGCTAGCTCGGCGGGTAAAGGTTACCTGAACGTTAGGACCCAAGATCTGATCCCCAGAACCCATATAAAATCCGGGTGCGACAGCACACGACTAGAACCCCAGCACCGCGGAGGCAGAGGCAGGTAGACCCTGGAGCTCGCTGACCAGTCGAGAGACCCTGTCTCAAAAAACAAAGTGGAGAATAATATGGGAGGATGCTCGGTGGTAACCTCTGACCTCCACTCCCGTGCTTATTCATGCCCCGCCTCCTCCCCCCCAGCGGACCCGTGCACTGGTGATCCGTCTGAACATGTATGAGAATCAGTTGTCGAGAACCACCAAAATCATCATAGGGGGGCGGGGTTAATTATGGTACGTTGAAACGATAGATCAATTTGGGGAGAATTAATATATGTGGACTATTGTGTTCTTGTGTTAGTCTGGCTTCTTGTTTCTGGGATGCTGCATCCGAGATAGCAATCTAAAGACAGAAAGGCTAATTTCAGCTCGTGTTTACAGAGATCTCCCCGTGGCTGTCTGGCTTCACGGTGCTGTCGCGGTATAAAGCTGTCCACATTGTGGCAGCCAGGAAGCAGAGCGCCTGTGGCTGGGCTTCCCTTTCCCCTTTTGCTCCACCCCGTTTACTGACCGGTGCCACCCACATTCAGGGCACACCCCACAACCGCAACCGGTCTCCTGGTTAGTCACCACAGACACACCCAACACTGATCTCCGAGGCCTCTTTTCAATCTAATCAAGTCTACAGTCAAGATAAACCGTACTTCTTTTTTAGTCTCATTGCACTGAGATTTTCTTTGACATTTTTCAGTACACTTTTATAAGAGAGCCGTGAAATTCTTGCACTTTTTGTGAGATTTATTCTTAAACACATTTTAATTGCTATTACTAGAAATGGATTTTTGTTTGTTTGTTTGTTTGTTTTTGGTTTTTTCGACACAAGATTTCTCTGTGTAGCCTTTGCTGTCCTAGACGTGCCTTGTAATCCAGGCTGTCCTCGAACTCACAGAGATCTGCCTGCCTCTGCCTCCCAAGTCCTGGGATTATGGGCATGTATCACCACCGTCTGGCATATAAATGGATTTTTTAAAAAAGTTTTCAATTTCAAATTTTAATTAAGCTACTTTCTCATTGTTCTATCCAAAGCAATAAAAAGAACCAAACCTGTGGCTTTATTTTCTAAAGTCACTAATGATAATGTGGTAGAATTAAAGAATTTCTCCAAGTAAAATATCCATATATGACACACTGCAACATACAGATTGTGCTTGTCCATCCAAGGTCATGTTACAGTGCGCACTAACAGATGATGCTTTTTGGTGGTTAAGGCACACAGAATAACAAAGCCCTCGAGAACCCTCTGTTCTTATCTACAGCCCTTATTAGACTGTGTGTTCCCTTGATAGGTTGCTTTTGAGTTCCTTGTCCTTTCTAGATATGAGCCCTCTGTGGGAAACACAGCTGGTAATGGTCTTCTCAGTCTGCGGGCTGTCTCTTCTCCTCACTGACTGCTTTCTTTGCTGTTTCATGAGATCTCGTTTGTCAACTATTTCCTGGGTGGCCAGAGTCTTACTTAGAAAGTCTTTTATCTCTGTCTGTGTCTCTCGGTGCTCCCCCCCTTCTCTTCTAGCAGTTTCCTGGGTTCAGGTTTTATGT
This sequence comes from Acomys russatus, assembly GCF_903995435.1. NCBI lineage: Eukaryota > Metazoa > Chordata > Mammalia > Rodentia > Muridae > Acomys > Acomys russatus. The sequence continues at coordinate 6,248,044 of NC_067162.1, forward strand.
TGAGGTCTTTGGAGCTGATCTTTTGATAAGACTGAGAGATAAGCATCTATTTTCCCAACACTGTTTGTTCATGATGTTGTCTTTTCTTCATTGTATGTTTTTGGCATCCTTCTTAAATATGGCTGTAATTTTGGGGGTGTAAGTCAGTCTTCCGTTCTAGTCCAATGCGTTTCATGGTGTTTTTATTATTACGCTGTGTAGTGTAACCTGCGATTGGGTATAGCAATGCCTCCAGCTTTATTCTTTTTGGGTTAGATTGCTTCTGTTGTTGGGACCTATTGTGTTTCCATGTGAATTTTAAGATAATGTGGGTTCTTTTTCCTGTGAAAATTGGCACAGAAGCTTTGATTGGAGTTATAATAAATCTTTATAATGCTTTTGTTAGGATGGTCATTTTCACAGTATTAATTGTACCAACCCATTGATATGGAAGGCCCTTCTATGTACTTGGTTGTTTCTATTTTTTTTTTTTCTTAAGAGTTTTAAAGTTTTAATTATAGAAGTCTTTCACCTCTTTGGCTAGATTTACTCCAAGGAATTTTTTTTTTTTTTTTGAAATGCTCCTGTCAATGGGATTGTTTATTGTTTTCTTTCCCATTGTGTTTTTTTATGTTAATTTTGTATCCTGCCACATTGCTAAAAGCTCCAGGAATTTTCTGGTGGAGTCTTTAGGTTCTCTTATAATCATGTCATCTGCAAACAAAGATACTTTGACTTATATTCCTACCTGTATCCCTTTTATTTTCTTCTCTTGTCTTACATTGAAGAGGTAGAGGCGATGTGATTACTTTGAGTTTTTCTTCATTTAGCATGATGTTTGTTGGCCATGAGTTGGCTGTATATAGTCTTTATAGTGCTGAAATATGCTTCCTCCAACACTCTTCTTCCTAGGACTTTTATTATGAAGAGACGTTGGATTTTTTTAAAGGCTGTTTTTGTATCTATTAAGATGATCATGGATTTTGTCTTTATTTCCATTTATATGACTTATTATATCTAACCACTTCAACAGGCTGAATTATTCCTGTATCTCTGGAATAAAGCCAAATTGATTATTGTCAATGATTAAAAAAAATATATGTTCCTGTATTCAGTTTGCAGGTATTTTGTTGAGAATGCTTCTATTTTTGTTTATCAGGGACATTGGTTGTGTCTGTATCTGTTTTTAGTGTTAGAGCAATAACAACTTCACAGAAGGAGTTCGGAAGTGCTTCTTCTGTTTCTAACCTGTAGAATCCTGTTAGAAGCATTGGCTGCAGCTCTTCCCTAGGAGTCTGGTAGAATTCTGCTGTGAATCCACCTGCGTCTGGGCTTTTTAGTCAGTTGAATCCGTTTATGACTGCTTCAATTTCCTTGCTTGTTGTATGCTTACTTAATCGATTAATGCCATCTGGATTTAACTTTGGTGGCCAGTCAGATGTATCTAGAAATTCATCTATTTCTTTCAGGGTTAACAACTCGGGAGAATATAGACTTTCAAGGTATATCTTTATGATGTTTCTCAACGCCCTTGTACCTGGTGTTATGGTTCCCCATTCCTTTCTAATTTGATTAGCTTGAATCTTTTCTTTCCTTCTTTGGAAAATTGGTTAAGGGTTTGACAATCTTGTATATAGTTTCAAAGAATAAACTCTTCATTTCACTAATTCTTTACTTTTTTAAAGTTTGCTTTTACTTCATTAATTTCTGTTCAAAATTTTATTATTTCTTACTCTCTCTTGTTTTAGGTTTGGATTCTTTTTTCCACTCTTGAAGCACATCAAGTTGTTTATTTCTGCTCTTTCTGATATTTTACATGTATAAACTTAGACGTACAAATTCCCTTTCAGGACTGTTTTCATTGTATCCCAGAGTTTGTATATTGTGTATTTGTTTTCATTTAATTCTAGAAATTTAAAAACTTTCTTTCTTCATGCCTTCAATGTCCCATTTAATCGTGTTTATCTCCATGAATTTGTGTATTTCCTGGAGTTTCTTTTTCTGTTTATTTCAAGTTTTATTGCACTGTGATCAGATAGAATACATGAAGTCATTTTAACTTTTCTAATTTGGGAGAATTTTTTTATGTGTTCTTATATATGTTCTACTTTAGGGAAATGTCCATGCATTTCTTAGAACATGCCTCCTGTAGTGTTTGAGTAGAATATTCTTTTGTTTTGTATTTTGAGACAGGGTTTCTCTGTGTAGCTTTGGCTGTCCTGGTCTCTCTTTGTAGACCAGGTTGGCCTCGAACTCACAGAAATCCTCCTGCCTTTGCCTCCTGAGTGCTGGGATTATAGGATATTTTGTAGCTATCTTTTGGGTATGTTGTCTATGATTTATTTAGATCCAACATTTCTGTGTCAATTTTTTTCTGGCTGACCTATTCATTGACAAAAGTAGAGTATTCACTTCACCATTGGGTTTAGTGAGTATGTTTATAATTGTAATGTCCTTTTGGTGAAATGTTCTCTTTTTCAGACTAAAGTGAGCCTTTAATGTCTTTTGATTAGGTTTATCTTTTCTGCCAGCTGTTAGACTAGTGTTGCCTGTTTGTTTCCTTTTTCCTGGAACAATTACTTTTCCGTTTGCTTTCTATTCTTCTCTTCGAAGGTTGTGCCTGTCTTTGACAGTAAGATGTGCTTCTTCTAGATTTTGGGAAGGTGGAGCCTGATTTTTAAGTGACATTTACTTATTTGTGAATGTATTTGTGTGTACGTGAACATGCCACAGGACATCTTTGGAAGTGAGGGGATGTGTGGGAGTGGCTTCTCTCCTTCCACCATGTAGATTCCAGAGATGGTTTTCAGGCTTGATGACAAGCCCCCTTGTCTGCTGAGCCATCTTGATAGCCCTAGATCCTGCTGTCTAATTCAATCAACTAACTTTTGTCTTTTGACTGGGAGACTCACACCAGTAATAACATTCTTACGGAGAGGAATCTATTGGCTGATGTCATTTTGTTGATTTTGTGGTGTTGGCTTTCTTAGCCCCACTTTGCATAACTGCTATTCTACCATCACTTATTGTTTCTTTCCTGTAACCTCTTTAAAGTGTTTATTTTTTTTTCTTTATTGTGAACTATTCCTCCCAGGATCCGCTGTAGAGCTGGCTTACCGGTCATCACCTCCTTTAGCCCGTGTCTATCATCAGAGCCTTTCTGTCTTTCAATTATGATGGATAGTTCTGCTAGGTAATGCAATCTGTGTTGGTATCTGTGGTCTTTCACAACTTGAACCATTGAGCTCGAAGCCTTCTGACTTTTAGATTTCTCACCGTGAAATCAGATGTCATTCTGACGGATCTGTCTTTCTATGCTGCTTGGATCTTCTCTGTTGCAGCTTTCGATGCCATCTCTTTTCTGTATGTCTAATCTTGTAACTGTAACACAATGCGCTGCTTTATTTTCTGGGTCTGTCTATTTGGTGTGCTTCTTACACAAGAATGGGCATCTTTTTCTCTAGACTTGGGAAATTTTCTTCTATAATTGCATTGGAAATATCTTCTATGCTTTTGATCTGCAGTCCTTCTTCTTCTTCTGTGCCTGTATGGCACCAAAGTTCATGCATATTCCATTTGCAGGCCTAAAAAAAACTTGTATCATTTTCTTTGTACGATCCAATTCCTCTGTCTTATTTTTAGGTGCCATTGTTCTGTTTTCAATGTGATCCACTCTGTTTGTGAGGCTTCCACTGAGCTTTTCATTAGATTTACTGTATTTTTCATTTCCAGCTTAATTTCAGCCTGATTTTTTTTTTTTTTTTTTTTTTTTTTTTTTTTAGTATTTCTTTTGCTTCATTGAGCTGATTGTGTTTTCTTTGACTTCAGCCAGCTATCTGTTGGTGTCCTCACAGCACTTCTTTTATGTCCTCTTTGAATATTTTCATAAGTGTTCTTTTCAATTCTGTGTTTTGAATTTCACTTAACTTGTTGCCATTGGTGATCATTACTACGGAATTAGTCATCTTTGGTAGAGCTGTATCGTCTTCAACTTTTTTATGTTGCTGTTGAGATGGAATCGTGACATCTTTAGTTAAGTCATTGGGTGTATCCTTTGTTGTGAGTTCTTAGCCCACAAGGTCACAGTTCCAAGGCAGAGCAGTGTGGGCTGGGTAGATTCAGGGAATCCTAAGGGTGCTAAGCCAAAATGAGTTTTCTTTTACTAGGACCCCATGGGTAGCAGGAGAGTCCTGAGGTGGGGCATGGCACCAGGTGAGTTGGGCATGAAGATAAGGTGAACAGATCTCTTGCCAAAAGGAAGTCTCAAGGTGTGGCAGTGAGTAAAGTACCTGGAGAGGATCCCAGGAAGACAGGGCAGAGCCAAGGGGGTAGCAGGATAATGCAGGACAGGCTACATGGGCTGCATGCCCAGAGAGGTGAAAATGGACATTTAGGGACCATTTTCTGTTTGTAGCTGGTCTATATGAATAAATAGGAGTTGTATTTTTACCACCTTGCCAAACTATTAATTTGAATATGTATTTTTGAGAGTTTATATGTATGTATATCATTTATGAAAATGACACTGTTTGTTCCTCTCAAACCTTGTATCTGTCATCATCACTTACTCTCGGCTCATCGTCCTGGCTTAGAATGTCTAAGACAATGTTGGCTAGAAGGGGATGTTTTCAGGGTTCTTCATTTAAAATGATATCTCAGGGGCCCAGGGAGATGGCTTAGTGGGGAGAAATGCTTGTTGTGTAAGCATGAGAACTCAAGGTCGATCCCCAGAACCCACGGTGAGAGTGTGACATGCGATAGTGTGTGTGTCCGACCCCAGCATGAGAACTCAAGGTCGATCCCCAGAACCCACGGTGAGAGCGTGACATGCGATAGTGTGTGTGTCCGACCCCAGCCCTGGGGAGGAGGCAGGGGGAACCGAGGGGTCGGGAAAAGAAAGTAGAAACATGATGGAGAAAAAGGCATCCTGAGCTCACTGTCTAGCCTGTGCACGCTCCACCACCACCACAGGGGTGGGTGGGAGAGACGGAGGGAGGGAGGGAGGGGGAGAGGGAGGGGGAGGGGGAGAGGAAGACAGAGACACAGACAGAGAGAGACAGAGAGAGGTAGAGGGTAAGTTATATAAACTTATAATTCTCTTTGATTTTTAATTTCACAGAAGGTTTTTTGTTTGCTTGTTTAATTTTTCTTTTTTTTCCTTTGGTTTTGTTGAAACAGGGTTTCTCTCTGTGTAGCCCTGCTGTCCTGGATCTCATTCTGTAGACCAGGCTAGCCTCAAACTCACAGAGACCTGCCTGCCTCTGCCCCCCAAGAGTTGGGATTAAAGGCACATGCCACCAAGCTCTGCTTAGTTTTTTATTTTAAAATGAGTGATTTATTAATAAATTTTTATTCTATATCTGTTGAAATTATTGCATTTCCCCCTCTTTAATATATTTTTGGGTGGCTTACATTTATAAATTTAAAAATAAGATGGGCGGTGATGGCCATGCCTTTAATCCCAGCACTTGGGAGGAAGAGGCAAGAGGATCTCTGTAAGTTTGAGGCCAGCAGGCCACAATCCATGTAACCACAGAGGTTAATTATAAGTAAGGTACTGGGGGACGATCTCCCTCAGTAGAAAAAACAGAATAGACAGTTATGGATGGATGGATGGGGTGGGTTAGGCTGGACTGGGACTCTCAAACAGGGATGGGGAGGAAAGAGGGGGTAATGGAGGGACACAGGGAGGGACTCCAAGGGCCATCTGAGAGGTCATATGGAAATCTAACACAGTAGAAGCTTCTTACACACAACACATCAACAACACACCCACCACACACCAAGAGAGAGGAGCGAGAGAGCGGAGGATAGAGGAGGAGGAGGAGAGAGGAGAGGATGGAGGATGGAGAGAGAGAGAGAGGGAGCGACGAGAGTTTGGACGGAGAGCAGAGAGAGAGAGAGAAAAGAATTCTAAATGGATCACCAAGTAACAAGAGAGACAAAGCCCCAACAACTAGACATCTCTCACCACCTCAGGAAACCACAGTGCTGGGAATGGGTGTTGGGCTTGTTATCTCCAGCTGATAACCACTTGCTAAAGAAAAATGGGTTTTTCCACCAGGAGTCTCACTAGGTAAGAAAACTACACTTTAAGGAAGGCCCCGTGTATAAAACAAGCTCGAAGATATTTTTGGAGGGATTTTTGTTGTTATTGTTTTAATCAACCTTATAGGTCTTTTGCTTATACTATGACTCTTGCTCTTATGGGATTTTTTTTGGGGGCGGGGTTGTTGTTGTCTTGCTTTTCGAGACAGGGTTTCTCTGTATAGCCCTGGCTGTCCTGGACTCACTTTGTAGACCAGGCTGGGCTCGAACTTATGGAGATCTGCTTGCCTCTGCCTCCTGAGTGCTGGGATTAAAGGTGTGTACCACCATGCCTGGCCTGCTCTTATGCTTTTATGGGATTTGTGTCTGTGGGAATGTTGTGTCCATATGTGTGTGTGTGTGTGTGTGTATATATATATATATATATATATATATATATATATATATATATATATATATGGATTGGTGGGAAGGATCTGGGAAGAGTGGGTAGTGTATAAAAATTATTTTCAATTAAAAAGAAGGAAAAATGCCAGTGTAATACATTAATGAAATCTGTGAAAAATTACAGTAAATTTTCTTTTAAAAGGAAAAACAACAGAGAGTGGGAGGAGGCACACAAACACAGGTGAGCTCTCATATTCCAGAGTTTCTTAAAATTCCTTGTAGGAGACAAATGTTATTTTTATTATTTGTTCCTGCGTGTGTGTGTGTGTGTGTGTGTGTGTGTGTGTGTGTGTGTGTGTCTGCACATGTGTGGAAGCCACACTGTGATGTCAGGTGAGGTCAATGACTTAGGCAGGCTTGCTGTCCAGCAAGTTGCAGGTACCCTCCTGGCCTCCTTCCTCAGCGCTGTGGTTGCAAATGTGTGCCATTGCACCTGGCATTTTAAAAAAGGGTTTCCTTTTATTTTATTTTTAGTTATGTGTGTACGTATGTATTGTCTGTGTAAGTTGTGCACATGAGAGTGTAGGTGCCTTCAGAGTCCAGGAGAGGGCACCAGAGTCTCTGGACCTGGAGTGACAGATGGTTTTGAGCAGTCCAGCATGGGTGCCGGGGATGGAATTTAGGTCCTCTGCCACACAGTAAATGCTCTTAACTGCTGAGCCATCTCTCTAGTTCACCAGACTTTTTTTTTTTAAAACAAGAGTGTTGGGGTGCTTGTGTGGCAAGCTCTTTACTAACTTAGACATTTCCCAGATTCTGGCATTAGTTTTAAAGCCATTGCTCATTGTTAAATGGCAGGTTAGAATTGTGTGCTGGTTCCTTGTTGTGAATTAACAAAAAGATGACTTTTAATCACCCTAAATAATTTGGAGTAACACCTGGAGTTTTCCTCTCATAATTGTGTTTTACAATAATTGTCTGGTTAGGAGATGTCACATATAGAATGGAATATATAGAAATAGGATAGTATTTATTGTCTGGTTAATTTAATTTACTTGCTATTTGTTATGTGTGTTTTGCATTGATTTTATTACTTCTTCATAAGCTGTTTTGGATAAATCAGTCATAATTAGTGCTTTGTTTTGACATTCTTCCATATGCACATAAAAAATCAAATCCAAAAGTATCTTCAAAAAGAACATAAAATTCCCAGTGTTCTAGACAGATAACATTGCAAGGCGGCCTCTAAAAGATGCCATCTTCCCTTACAATGTGTTAGCACAACTTTTTACTTTAGAGCAAAAAATTCTCATCTGCTCCTCTGGCTCGTGAGCCTTTATATGACCCGGGTACAATCCTATCCACAGAAATGGTATCTGTTTCCCCCACAGACCCTAAATTACTTGGAGTGGAGTTATTCTCAAAATAATCTTCAGCCAGAAAAGTTGTCCAGTGTGTGTCTACTGTCTATTCATTGGAAGCATTTATAAACAGACCAAACAGTTCCATTTCAGGCTTGACGCAAGCTGCCCAGCTCTTATGCGTCTCCTCCCACGTGGTCAATTACCCCACTAGCCATGACACTGACTTATGTGTCGGCCCATGTTCACCAGGCCTCACCAGGAGCTCACGGGAGCAGTCAACGCTTAGAATCCCCTAGTGATTGTGCTGTGTGTCCTGGCAGGAGCTGGGCCCTGAGTCTTCAGAGCCCAGAGCTAGCGAAGAGTGAAGAGACATGTGGCCAATGGGGGTGACAGACGAGATTACTGTTTCTCACCTCTAAAGTCATGTGCTTTGTCTACTGGGATTACAGCATAGGGACCTGATCGAGGGTGTTCCCCCCCAACTCCTCCAGACTAAGTTCTCAAAGCTAGTATAGCACCGAAGTTGATCTTATTTGTTTGTTTATTTATTTATTTATTTTGAGACAGGGTTTCTCTGTGTAGCCTTGGCTGTCCTGGACTCCCTTTGTAGACCAAGTTGGCCTCGAACTCACAGCAATCCACCTGCCTTTGCCTCCCGAGCGCTGGGATTAAAGGCGTGTGCCACCACGCCAGGCTCACCGAAGTTGTTCTTCTAACGAGGTATTCCAGTGTTCCGTTACTTCCAGACAACCGTGAGGCTCACACCTCCTTCACTATGAAGGTCTCCTGTCTACACACTATATTCCATGGGATTCCTTAATGTTTGAAATCATTTTACTGCACATTTGTGACACATGGCCTGCTTTAAAAGAGGATTTTGTTTTTTTTACTGTGGGTGTATGTTTGTGTCTCTCTGTGTGATTTCACATGCGTGCAGGTGCTTCTAGAGTCCAGAGTGGGCATCAGATTCTCAGGAGCTAGAGTTACAGACAGTTGCAATCGGATGTGGGTACTGAGAACCGAACTTGGGTCCTCAAGAAAAGCAGCAAGTGCTCTTAACCACCATCTCTCTCCAAACAACGGCTACTATCGTAAGGCTTTTAACCAGTGTGGTTCTCAATCTTCCTAATGTTGCCGCCCTTTAATACAGGTCCTCTTGTTGTGTGCCCCTCCAACCATAACATTAATTTCATTGCTACTTCGTAACTGGAACTGTGTTACTGTTATAAATTGCAATGTAAATGTCTGTGTTTTTTGATGGTCTTAGGTGACCCCTATGAAAGAGTCATTGCCCACCAAAGGGGCCATTACTCACTGTTGAGAAACAGTCTCCTCCTCTTCTTCCTCCTCCTCCTCCTCCTCGCCTTCCTTCTTGATTTCAAGACAGGCTTTCTCTGTATCTCCTTGGCTATCCTGGAACTCATTCTGTAGACCAGCCTGGCCTTGAATGCACAGAGATCCAATTGCCTCTGCCTCGCAAGTGCCACCACCACCCAATGAAAAACACTTCTTTTTAACAACTGAGCTATAGCATTGAGCCAGACACGCCATCTACATTCAGTTGTGCTGTCTCCTTTGCCTACTGGGTGGGAATAGTGAGTCTCAATCTTCATGCTAACGTCCCTGTTCTTGGGCTGCTCTCCGTACCACACACACAGAGCTTCAGGGCCTCTGAGAAGTGGCTGCCGTGATGGGTTTTGGTGCATACAAGATGTATTGGATGAGAAGTGCTGTTCTTGTAGGCTTTTCACTGGGGACTCAGAAGCTCTCAGAATCTTTCCTAAGCTTAACTGCCGCTCCCCCCCCCCCCCCCCGCCGTGTTTCTTGTGTAAATCCAAAACACACCCTTCATGCCGAATCCATGCCTTAATCTGAACTTCTGTGAAATGGCAGCTTCTTTTGAAACTTGGCTCAACAGTCCCTTTTCTAGAATCTCACCCTTTTTGCCTTGGAACTCTCTTCATTCTGCCTTTCCTGGAGAGAACAGGGGGCCAGGGCACTGCAGAAGCTTTCCTCAGATGCTCTCCTGCATTTCAGCATCTCCCTTCTCCAGACCACCTCACAGTTCCTATGAGCTTCTTTCCATGTGCCTGCAGTTCAGTACTTCCCCCTCCAGTGTGTTGGTTTGAGCTCACTGAGACCTGAGACCAGAAGCTCCTTCTCCAGTCCCTCCCCTCTCCCCCCTCCCGCCACCTCCCACCACCTTTTAGACTTTTCACAGGAGGCTCCAATCAAGAGCCCCAGTCACTGTTCTGAAGTGGACTTAATGGAAGTTGGTATATGGAGTTGTAGGTGACCTAAACTTAAAAGCAATGCTCCTTTCTTTCTTCTTTCTTTCTTTTCTCCTTTCAGGTTTTTCAACACGGGTTTCTCTGTATGTAGCCCTGGCTGTCCTGGAACTTACTCTGTAGACCAAGCTGGCCTTGAACTCACAGAGATTTGCCTGCTTCTGCCTCCTGAATGCTGAGATTAAAGGTGTGTACCACCACTGCCTAGCCGAAAGCAATGTGTCTTTCTTAAGTCTTTCTGATCTTAAAAGTAGGCTGTTAAAGGGGGATTCCTAGAAGGCCAGGACCTTCCAAAGCTCCATGAGGGAGAAAGGCAGTTCCTGTTGGTCCTCTGGAGCAGAAAGGTGAGCACTGACCTGTGTAACAGTGTTAATGTTTTATGGTGGTTGGGTCTGGAAAGCTATCACGGGCAAGGGTCCCACGTTTACGCTATCTATTCTGTCATCCTTGTACACCTTGTACATTTGTCTTTTTCTTCTCTCACTCCATTTCATTTTACATTTTTCTTTTTTTCTAATAATATTTTTATTTTTGAAATTACAATAAAATCACATCATTTCTCCTTTCCTTTCCTTTCCTCAAAACTCTACTATGTACCCTCTTGCTCTCCTTCAAATTTATGGTCTTAAAAAATTAATGATTGCTGTTAAATATGTATATGTATGTGTTTATGTACGTATATAAAGTCTTGAATATATAAATATAACCTCCTTAGGTAACTGATAAGTAGGGGAAGACTGTTTCTCCAACTCTCAGCATCTCTTAGTTGCCTGTAGCTCCTTGTGTAAGCTTGAGGCCTTGCTAGCATGTCTGCTGGTGGTGTCCATGTTCAGCTCAGGAATAGGCAGCATTTCTAAGAAACACCATCTCACAACTTTCCTGTTTCTCTGGCTCTTGCTCATCTTGTTTTGTTTTTTTTCTTTGTTTCCTACAAAGTTTAGGACCAAGCCTTGACTGTCTAGGCAAATGCTCTACCCCTGAGTTATGTCTTGTTTCTCAACCATTGTTTCTACTACATAGTATTCCTTGATCTGCATTTACTATCCCATAATATAATCTGTGCTTATCCCCAGCTCACAATTCTGACAAGCACTGGAAGAAGAAGAAGAAGAAGAAGAAGAAGAAGAAGAAGAAGAAGAAGAAGAAGAAGAGGAGGAGGAGGAGGAGGAGGAGGAGGAGGAGGAGGAGGAAGAGGAGGAAGCCAACATAATGTGTTTTTCTAAAAACCTAGCTCTTCTTTCTCATTTGTTGAGATTATTATTTTATCTAGTGAAATTTCAGTAAACAAAGATAGATAAAGTGGGTACTAATCCTATGCTTCCAAGCAGCTGTTGGATAACAAGCTTGAAGGAGAGTTAAGAAACAGTTGTTCTCTTACCAAAGATGGTAACGTCACAACACAGTATTTGAACAAATCCCAGACGACTTCAAACCAACCTTGTGCAAGGCTCTCACTGATTTGGAGCTACTCCTGGGAACACCCTGAAGACAATCCTGAGTCAAGAAGAAAAAAGAAAAAAGAAAAAGTTTTGCAACAAATGGACTCTCCCCTGAGGGCTCCCAGGGGCAGCCCAGCCAGAGTGTGAACCAGGCGCAGTTTGAGGCACGCTTGCCTTTAAGTGGCTGCCATGCCTCGGAGCAGGTGCTGTTCCAGGTCCAGCCAGGCACGGGCTCTCCAGTCACTCTGGCTGGCCTCAATTTGTTGCCTGAAGGCAGAGATTGCAGGATCCCTGATGTATTGCCAGAAGGGTCACCAGAGGGTTGTGTTTTTGCTCAAAGGTACTGTCACCCTCTTGTCTCTGCTTATAAGTCATAGCTCTGAAATGCAGGTACTGGCAAAAACAACTCCAACTGCCTACGGCTTTTTATAACAAGTCCCTCAGATCTTCTGCCATCTATCTAATAATATATGGGGATGTGCATTCGTGCGTGTGTGCGCGCGCGCGCGCGCGCGTGTGCGTGTGTGTGTGTGTGTGTGTGTGTGCGTGTGCGTGTGTGTATGTGTGTGTGTGTGTGTTGAAATACTAAGCACAGCACCAACACTGGAATCTAGATAAGCCAAGAGGCTTTGTTAGAAAGTCGTAGTTACAGCTTGACACAAAGGAGCCCTGCTTCCAAGGGAGCATCCTTATGGGCCTGGCTAGGAAAAAGAAATTCTATTGGTTAACCCTAGAAATGGCAGGACAGTGGCAAGAACAAGATTCAGATCCCGCGTGCGGATAGTTCTACTTGGGTGAAACTAAAAGCCAAATTCTAACCTCCCCTTTGCTCAGCCCAAGGCTCTAGCCACCCTGCATAGAGAAGGCTTCTTCTTCTCCTCCTTCTCCTTCTCCTTCTCCTTCTCCTTCTTCTCCTTCTTCTCCTTCTTCTTCTTCTTCTCCTTCTTCTCCTTCTTCTTCTTCTTCTTCTTCTCCTCCTCCTCCTCCTCCTCCTCCTCCTCCTCCTTCTTCTTCTTCTTCTTCTTCTTCAATTGCCTAGTCAAAAGGAGATGTGGGTTTGCAAACTGTCACCTTAGGAGTTGCATGAGGGTCCCCTTCCCTGTTAGAGCCACTCTTATGTGCCAGGTGTGTCTGTATGGGAGACAAACACAAGTTTGTTGAAGTTATTCTTTGAGATTTTCACACATGCATACAATGTGTCTTGATCAAATTCACTCCCTACTCCTTTTCTTCAACCTGCTAACAGCTCCCCACCAATGCATTTCCAACTTAACGTCCCTTTTATTCTTTTTAATGTGCTGCCTATATGTGCATGTTGGGGGGCCATCCACTGGGTCATGGGAGTCCAGCCAGTAGCCATAGCACAGAGACTCGGCCCCCCATCCCCGCTAGCCATCAGCTGCCAATAGCTCTTTAGCGATTATGACGCCTACGCCTTTAAATGTTCAGCATCCACCAAGGGCAGGCCTGTCGGCTTTTGACACAGAAGAATCTTTGGAATCCCTACAGGCAAATTTTAATTTGTACCAAGTGTTCAGAAAGAGACTACCCTGCAGGTGGACAGGTGTTTCCTAACAGGGGTGAGTCAGGCCTGGGAACGGGAGCAAAGCAATTTCTGGTTCTCAGATGAGACCATATTTCTCAATAAGTACAGGCTAAGCAGTGAAATTGTTCTCTTTCTTCATTCTCAAGTGTTTAACTAAAATGTCGGCTGTCTGCGTCTGTAGGGAAATGGTAAAGCCAATTGTTTTCTAACCCTAACTAACTTTGTGCAGGAGGCCTGCGCCAGCAGTGCACGGGCATGGCTTATCCTCGCTTTCCTAAAGAAAGCATCTATAAACAGAGCGATATTTCAAAAACATCAACATTGGATTTCTAGGAAAAGTGAGATATATTTTCTTTTTTACTTGTTACATAACGTTTTTACTTAAGACAAAACAAAAAACCCGACACATCTCGAGGCTGGAGAGATGGGTCAGGAGTTAGGATCGCAGACTCTCTAACAGAAGTGCAAGGTTTACATTCCCGGCACCACATGGCAGCCCCGTAACTCCAGTTGCAGGGTCCTGTGCCCTCTCTGATCTCCACAGGTACCAGGCACTCACATGGTGCACAGACAGATACGCGGGAAAATTACTCACACCCATAAAAATAATAAACAAATGTAGTTTTACAAAATGATACATCTTAATAGAAAAACACCTCGCTGAGAAAATGGCATTCGCTGTTCCCCTGGCGTAGCGTCATCCAGCTCCAGTCTGAGTTGATGAGAGTCTTTCACCATGACGTCTCCACTTGGACCTGGGGAGAAAGGCTCGAGTCGGGTGCTACAACAGGCAGAAGGTGTGAGATACTTGCTCGGGAAGTCTCTGTAGGTCTGTGGAGAAAGCTTGGGTTCACAGGAAGACTACAAATCACGCACACACACAGGCATAGGGAAGCCAGACTCAACCGGGCAGTATCGGAAAGTGATGTCTCAGCGGCACCCTTTCACTTTGCCTCATGAATAATCTGAGAGGTTAATTAAGCATCCACTATGTGCTGCGGCCAGAAGCTGAAATAAATGACAAGTCTATAAGGGTATATAAGACGTAATTATTAGGGGATGGAGAGATAGCTCAATAGTTAAGGACCCAGCTCCTATTCCCAGCACCCACATGGTGGCTTACAATTGTCTGAAACTCCAGTTCCAAAAGATTATAAAATAGCACTAAGCAAGCAAAAAATGGGAGTACACTTTTCTTAGTTTGAGAAAGAGAATCTATAAAAAAAAAAATCTACATCTAGCCTTTAATCCCAGTACTCAAGAGGCAGCGGCAGGTGGATTGCTGTGAGTTTGAGGCCAGCCTGGTCTACAAAGGGAGTCCATGACAGCCAAGGACACACAGAGAAACCCTGTCTAAAAAAAAAAAAAACAAACAAGCAAACAAAAATCTACATCTAATATAACTCTTAATGTAAAATTCTTACCTCTTTTTCCTTTAAAATCAAGTCAAGGATATCTGCTTTCACCAATTAGCATTATATTGGTTGTTTAAACCAATTTGGTAAGTCAATTAAAAACAAGAAACAAAAAGAGGCAGTGGTGGCGCACGCCTTTAAAGCAAGCACTTGGGAGGCAGAGGCAGGTGGATCTCTTGAGTGAGCCCAGCCTGGTCTACAAAGCAAGTCTAGGACTGAAGGAGCTACACAGAGAGACCCTGTCTCAAAAAAAAAATGGTGTTTCATTTACTGTGCTAGAGAGATGGTTCAACGGTTTAAAGTACTGGCTGCTCTTCCAGAGGACCCAGGTTCAATTCCCATCACCCACCTGGGGGCAGGTCACAACTGCCTGTATGCAGTTCCAAAGGATCCAGCACCCTCACAGATGTACATAAAATAAACATATCTTTAAAAGAAAGCCATAAGAAAAGATATTTTTTAAAAGACATCTAGATTATAAAGGAAGAAGCTGAACTGTCCCTTGTTTGAAGAAGACATTATTTACACAGAACTATTGACTGACTCAACAGGTTGAAAGATGTGACATCAATATAAATAAATTAATTTTCTCACCATACACAAGAAATGAACAGTTAGGTATTAAAATTTATAAGGCGTGTTCACTATAGCATGAAACAGTGTGAACAATTAGGGTTAAATCTCACATGATGCATCCAAGTCTTATACCCTATAAAACGTTAGATGCCAGGTGTGATGGCACATGTGTGCGGCCCAGAAGAGGCACGTGGATCTCTGTGAGTCCCAGGTTGTCTACACAGTGAGCTCCAGGCTAGTCAGGATTACACAGTGAGACCTTGTATCAAAAACTCGTAAGACATCGCTGAAAAATAAAACAACATTCTGAAAACTGCAGGTGTGTTTAGAGATCAGCAGACTCAATATTTTACAGATGTTGGTTCCCCTGAAATTTCCCCCATTGATCCAATAAATGTCAATCAGAATCATAGCAGGATTTTAAAAGTAAAAAATTGCCAGGATGTGGGGGTATAGCTCAGTGATAGTGGCTTTGATTAACATCTGTGAAGCCCCGAGTTCCAGTCCCAGGACCAAATACGTAAGACACACATAGGAAGTCTCGTTTGCCATAAAAGATGCGCGGGTGCAGGTTCTTGGGAGCAAGTGTTAGGCATCGTTCTTTGTGGGTGTTATTCATCTTACGACATCTTCTGAAGGGCTGGCAGCGAATGAGTGTGACGCTGTCAAGCTCAATAGTAAGCACACACACTCACACATATGCATACACACACTCACACATATGCATATATACACACACACAGAGACACACATATACATACATAAACACACACAAACTTACATATACACATACACAGGCACATACACACATATATATACACATAAACACAAACACACACACAGACACACACATATGCACACACACACACAAACAAATGAAAAGGAGATAGAATATTTTAATAAATTCAAAGTGTACAACCAAAAAGGTATACAGATGACAAAACAAAAGCAAAATGTGAAGAGATGGTTACTTGCCACGCCCTGCGGCTTTGGGATTGACTTGACTGGGTGAGGGGGGAACGAAGACCTTCCTGTCTGCACAGCGAACACTTTACCGCACCATCGCTCCAGCCTTCACGTTCACTGTCTTGATTGTACTAATGACTCCACAGGTCAAAAGTCATCACATTTTATACTTTAAGTAGGTTTAGGTAATTTTACATCAACTAGACTTCCATAGAGCTGTTTTTTTGTTTGCCTTGTAGTACTGGGAACTGAACCCAAGATTTTGCAAAGGCTGGGAAAGCATTCTAGCACTAAGCCATGTCCCCAGACTCCAGGATCTCATATGTAGCCCAGGCTGGCCTCAAATTCATGACTCTCCTGAATCAGCATCCAAAGTGCTAGGTTTATAGTGTATGCCACTATGCCTGGAAATGGATCCATTTTAAAAATTATATATATGTATATATTATGTATCAACAACATTAAGTCTGCTTCTGCATTAGAAGGCTTCAATTATCCACTGATGTGTCAAGAGCAACTTGCCTGTGTCACTGTCATCAAATTTTCAAGTGGTCCAGTATCTGTGATTTACAGAGGCCATGCTATCATAGGAAGCGTTTAAATCTACGTACCTGTCTCAACATGATTAGTCTCCCTGTATTTTTTTTAACAGGTTAAATACCTTTTATCCTGGTGCTCTTCTCTTGTTTCCAGCTATTTGTGAGAGAAAGAAGATTAACGTTCACCTTGCTGTGGCACTGGAGATGGTCAGGGACATTAGAAACCAAAGACAAGCGTAGCCTACCTCAGAAGAGAAAAACCGAAGGACAATTACATGCAGAAATGTGTTAGTCCGGTTTTGTGCCCTCAATTGGATTTCTCCTGCCTTCAGGAATGATGTTTTAAATATCCCAAGCCTGGGCCTGGAGAACTCACTCAGCAGTTAGTAGGACTTCCTACTCTTGCAGAGGGCCTGGGATTGGTTCCCAGCACCCACATGGCAGCTCACAACCATTCGTAACTCCAGTTCCAGGGAATGCAATACCCTTTCCAACCTCTGAAGGCGCCAGGCATGCCTGTGGTGCACGTACATATATGTAGGCCACACACTTACACACATACAGGAAACCAATCTTTAAAAAGTTAGTCTCAGCCAGACAAGGAAGGCAAGTGTGCTGACTAGTTTCATGTCAACTTGACAGACACAATCTACAGTCATCTGCGAGGAAGGAACTTCAATAGAGAAAATGCCTCCATAAGATCAGGTTGTAGAGACCGGTGCAGTGACACACGCCTTTAATCCCAGCACTTGGGAGGCAGAGGCAGACAGATCTCTGTGAGTTCAAGGCCAGCCTGGTCTACAAAGTGAGTCCAGGACAGCCAAGGCTACACAGAGAAACCTTGTCTCAAACGAAACAAACTAACTAACTAACAAACAAAAGATCCAGTTGTAGTCAAGCCTTCAGGAGATTTAGTGATCAATGGGAGTCCATTGTGGGTGGTGCCATCCCTGGGCTGGTGGTTCTGGGGTCTATAAGAAACCAGGCTGAGCAAGCTAGTAAGCAGCACCCCTCCATGACCTCTGCAGCAGTTTCTGCCTCCAGGTCCCTGTTCTAACTGAGTTTCTGTCCTGACTTCCTTTAAGGATGAAGTGGGTACATGCATAAGCCAACCCCCTCCCCACAGCTTGTTTCTGGTGATGGCATATCTCAATTGCCACAGCAACAGCAACCCTGACCAAGACAGTGAATGTCTGGCTTCCATGTTGCCATGCCTTGTATACGTCTGGTGGTGTGTGACACATCACAGGACAAGCAGGATCAGGCCTACTGATGGCCATGGAACCTGGGACCAGTCAGGGTTCTGAAATGAAGTTCCATCATCTGTAGAATTGGGGGTGATGTCGCTTCCATAGGGTGGGTTGTTCTGACTACAATGAGACGAGATGGCCTCTTAAGGCACCTGCCTTACAGCGTTTTCTAGGTGTTTTTGAGTAAATCATATTTGTTGATTTTCGTGGCAACCTTGCAAAATGGACATTATCACTTCTGATTTACCAACTAAGAAATGGAACCTCAAACCTTAAAAAAATCTATCACGACAGTACAACAGATGGCAAAGCAATTTGATTTGTGTCTAGATGGCTAAGTTCTTTTCATTACACCCAGCTGTTTTTGTAACATGTTCATAACTACCATTTTTCAGACCATAAGACGCACTTTCTCCCCCAAATGTGTATGTGGGGGATTAGAGAGCATCTTATGGTCTAATTGCTGTTTTTATTCTTTTTTTTCCCTTTATTTTACTGCTGTAAAAACTGGGTCTTGTGGCCAGATGGGTCTTATGGTCTGAAAAATACGTTATTTGCTGATTAGGTGGTATCTGAGATATGCTATGATTTAAAGATAATATAATGTACATGTCCAACATGTATGCACGTGAGAATGGGGGGAGGGTTCTGTAGATAATGGTTATTTATGCTGCCTCTGCTGAAATTCTTCATAAGAATTTCTCCAGGATTAGTTAATACAGTCCATGGTGGAAAAAATCTTAAGATGGGAATGACTAAAGAAAATAACATAACACATTGAGCACACACATGTAAGTAACTGTGTTAGGCAGATTTCTATGCTATAACAGATACATGGGATGATTAACACGTAAGATAAAAAGAAGAGTTATTGGAGCTGGAGAGATGGCTCAGCAGTTAAGAGCACTGCCTGCTCTTCCAGAGGTCCTGAGTTCAATTCCCAGCAACCACATGGTGGCTCACAACCCTCTGTAACCATCTATAATGTGATGCGATGCAGATAAAGCACTCATATACAATAAATAAATAAGTGATTCTTTAAAAAGAAAAGTTATTTTGGCTCATAGCTTTGGATGGCTCTCTCATAACTGGCAGGACCCATTGGTTTCAGGTGTGGGGTAAGAAATCAGTCACGGGGGGAGCATGAGGCAGAGGGAAATTATACAGGAAACAAGAAAGGAAGAGGAACTGGCTGAGTTCTACTCTATCCTCTGACAGAATGATCTCAGTGAACAAAAGGTCTGCCGTGAGGTCCCTCCTATAAGAGAATCCATCGTCTTCACACAACCATTTCAACAAATGAGGCATGGTATGTGTGTGTGTGTTAGGGTTTGATTGTTGTGACGAGACACAGTGACCATGGCAACGCTTACAAAGGAAAACATTTACTTGGGGCTGGCGTACAGTTTCAGAGATTTAGTCCATTAGTGTTATGCAGGAAGTGCGGACCATGCAGCAGACATGGTGCTGGAGAAGGAGCTGAGAGTTCTACATATGGCTGAGCAGGCAACAGGAAGACAGAGTGACACTGGGCTTGGCTTGAGTTTCTAAAGCCTCAACACCCACGCCACCAGTGTCAGCCCCACCAGTGACACACTCCCTCCAAGCCTACACCTACTCCAGCAAGGTGCCACTCCTAATAGTGTCTCTCCCTATGAGCTTATGGGGGCCATTTTCATTCAAACAGTGTGTGTGTGTGTGTGTGTGTGTGTGTGTGTGTGTGTGTGTGTGTGTGTGTGTAGCAGTGACTCATCTAGATAGTGGAATGAAGAAAGCAACAATAACCCTACCATACACACATATATGTGTGTGTGTGTGCATGCATATATATATATGTATATATATGTATATATGTATATATATATATGTATATATATATATATATAAAAGATGATTTCAAAGGAAACATGCAAAGCTATCAAGTAGAATCTCAAAGGCGAGCGATTGTTGAATTGCTACTTGAAACGTAGGTAGGATCAAGACCAAATAAGCTGCATCTACACCATTATGAGTTTGATGGCTCCCCAGCAAAAAGATCTTGCTCAAATTAGTGATTGAACAAAGGACTACATACTTATTATAAATGGTATTTCTATTACTTAGTATATTTTTGACACAAGTAACGTAAAGCTGGGATTGGGTGGCCCATGTACTCGGATGGAGACTGCCAGCGGCAGCCATGCAGAAACTCAGCAACAGAAGTGAGGACAAGGTGAGTCAGCCATCTCAGCACGGGGTCTCTGTAGGTGCACAGTCTCAAGCTGCAGTCATCCAGGCGGAGGAAGCCGTGGCCAGCACTTTCTGCACATGCTCCTGTTAGCTGGAGGTCTACTGCTCAGCAGCATTATACTTGGACCAGAGGAAGTTCTTGTCATCCCTTTGAGCCTGACCCCAGGAAGGCTTTGTCGTCTCCGGGAGTCCAAGGCACTGGTGTCCATGACATGGCAACACGCATGTCAACAGGGCACATTTGCTCAGGACCTCATCCACTCCCCACAACTGTTCACTAGTGGCGCCCCCATCACGTTACTATAGAATCTGGGGTTAATGACGAGAAAGCTCCTCATAGATGTGTTTTCTACATCACAAGGAAGGGACTGAGTGTTAAGACGCTTGTGTTTGGCTCTCAGTGGGTGTGCTGTGTGACTACAGATAGACAGAAAGCCACAGCCTCTGATTCGTCTGTCATTTTAAAAGTCTACGTGTCTCTCCACAAGTCTCAATGGGATTCATGTCCTTGGGTTTTTTATAGACTAAGTGGAAACTCCTTTTGCCTTGCTTTTAAATCAATTTTCACCAGAGCTGTGAAAAAGTAACAGTGTTTTCATGGCAAAGGCTTTGTTTTGTATTTTAAACAAAGGGGGAAATGGCAACAAAACTATAGAATATGGTTGTTTTATATTATATTAATCAAGTGAGTGTTGCCAAATACTAGTATTAATCAAGTGATTATTGTCAAATATTAATATTAATCAAGTGAATATTGTCAAAAAGAGTGTTTCAGAAAAAAATTACATAGATAACCTCAGCATTTTTTTTTCTGAGACAAGCTTTCACTATGTAGCCTTGGTTATCCTGGACTCGCTATGTAGACCAGGCTGGCCTTGAACTTACAGCAATCCACCTGCCTCTGCCTCCCTGAGTGCACCACCACACAGGCTAACCTCACCATTTATAAAGATAATTATCCTGTCAGGAAAAAGAAGCTGTCCACCTTAAGTATAGTACATGAGTTCACAGAAGCTCATCTCTGTTATAAAACAGGACAATACAAACTACAGAGAACTCATAACAAACTAAGTGCAAAGTCATTCTCTCATTTATACCCATGACCAAGAATTTATCAGAGCCATAGCTACTATACTAACATAATTTCTCGGAGACATGCAGCTAATGGCTCCATTGTTTGGCCTGCAGGTAAGGTCTAACTCCTGATAAACTTGTGACATTAGAGCTCTTTGTTGTGAACTGTTTTTCAAATACCTTAGATAGGATTCATTTTCTTTTTGTCATGTGATGACTCTGGAACCCTGAGAAGATGACCATCAATAAACAAGACCTGTGTTACATCCACACCCACACCACACCACCCCTCACACACACACGCATACACACCCCCCACACCCCCCCCCCACACACAGGAGAGAGAGAAAGAGAGAGAGAGAGAGAGAGAGAGAGAGAGAGAGAGAGAGAGAGAGAGAGAGGGAAATACTTAACCGAACATCTGTTATTTTTCTCTGAGATTTGGGTGTGGTCATAAAAACACTAAAGACACAGAAATCAGACTTAGACTCAGTGAACATTTTAAGTGGCCACATGCTTTTAAGTTTCGAACAAGAAACGATAAAACCATAAACTGTTGAAGGAAGACTTGCTTAAGGAATGCGATCTCAGTTTAGGTGGGTTAATTACGTGCATCGTGAAGGTCCGCACTACTACGGTAAGTGCTATCCCTAACGAAAAGTCAGTTCATTCACCTGAGGGCAGCCAGTCTTTTCAGGTTGTGCGCCTAGAGTTTAATAAGCCACAGCTGACGGGCCCATTGTGCTAGCTCTACGCCTCAGCCCACCAGGTGGTCTTTCATCGTTTGGACTGTCTTTGCAGCAAAGTATGCTGGGACTTAGAGGCATTTGCTCAAATATGGCCAGACGTTCATCTGTGATCTGAGATGTTCCAGTGAGTGAGCCGCGGAATGTCTGATCATCTTTGAACATAAAACAGCCACCTCTGCTCCCATTTCTACAAACATTTGCTGAACTTACTGTGTTCCGCGTGGCTTCTGGCTGCACATGAGACAGACATTCCGTCCCGTAAAGGAGACTCCGCCCAGCAATTGAAGCGCAAATGTCTACATCTCAAGTAACCAAACGATAAGGTTTTGCGTAAAAGGAAAGATTCCTGCAGCTTCCCTTTCACCGAGTAATTTGGACTATGCCTGCAAGTATTGAGCGCTTACTAGATACAGCCAGAGATAGGAAATTCTACCTGTGCCATTTCGAAAGCTATGCGGGGCATGTGAGTGAGGATCTGGCTCTGAAACAGCTCATAGTCAAACGGCACTCAGTGAGACAGGTATACTCTTAAAGCAGGCATATACACAAGCCTAGGAAACACTGAGACACTTTGTGGGGATTAGCTATGGTGGTGTATGCCGTGGCACGAGAAAGACATTGCTATCCAAACATTTACTGTTTTTAAGAGATAGGTTTTTTTTTTATATCTACTGATAAAATCATATCTTTTGCCTAATTATGCCAAAGAACTCTTCCCCTCCCCCCCCTCACCCCCAATTTAGGATGGATTCAGTAATAAGTTGACCATTCCCTTAAGGGCTCACGGCAAATAACCCTTCATCCTGGCAACACTAAATATTTCAGCTTCTCCACACAATGGGATGAGATTAATCAGATATGCCTTCTACTTTTAAAGCAATGTGAAAATGGATAAAAACATAATCATGAAAATAACTAATGCCGGGCATGGTGGCACACGCCTTTAATCCCAGTGCTCAGGAGGCAGAGACAGGCAGATCTCTGTCAGTTTGAGGCCAGCCTGGTCTACAGACTGAACTCCAGGACAGCCAAGGCTACCCAGAGAAATCTTGTCTCTTAAAAAAAAAAAAAAAAATATATATATATATATATATATATGTATGTATGTATGTATGTATGTATGTGTGTGTGTGTTAGTAAGATTGATAAAGAACACTAAATTACCCATTAAAATACTTTATGCCCCAAAATCCCAAGTTCAGGGCCATTCTAGGATGCCTAGTGAGTTCCAGGTTAGCCTAGACTCTATCTGGAAAAAAAGGAGGGGGCATGTAGGCTATGGTATACATGGGGATAAACAAAGGAGAAAGACAAGGGAATGCATTAAATTATTAAATTAGAAGACTTTCTGACTGATGATGTACCCTGAGCTAGTGAGCAGTGATGGATGAGAGGGAGGGAGACCCTTCATAACTGATGGAGGGAGAAAAGAATAGAACTTCATAGAAAAGCTGATCAATTAGAGTAAAAAGACTTAAAAAAGAAAAGAAAAACAGAAATTGAACCAGGAAGAAAGACCCATAGCATAAGCAATCAAGGTTGAAAGAGCCTGTAAAATGGCCCAATCTCTGCATAAAGGAGACTGTCACTGCCTGGAACGAGCTGTGCTGCTCTCAATCTGTCCCCTCCTGTCTGGACACACCCTGCCCCTCCCAGACCTTAGAATATGACTGAATTCAGTTAGAGGATACTTTAACAGATACATAATCTAAAACAAGGATGCTACCGGGTCCTAACCCATTTTGACTGGTGTCCTTATGAGCTGAAGAAGCACAGCCCTAAGAGGGGACCCCACAAACCCAGCCCGAGGAGGGGACCCCAGAGGTACGGACACAGAGGACACACCAGTGAACACATGGGGACAAGACTGCTTCCTCTACAAGGCATGGAGAAGATACCAAACCTCCGGGCACCCCCAGCTCTGATTTCTAGCCTCCAGAATAAAGAGAAAATTAAGATCTGCTACTAAAAAAAAAATAATAATAATACTGCATATATTCAAGATGGATGGAAATGTGAGCACTAGGAGGAATAAATGGAAAGACATGAAATTACCTAAATAGAGTCTTTAGGGCTAAAATATAAACACAGTGGAAAATTGGTAAATGGAATTAATAATACAAGAGATACTTAAAATGAAAAAAAAAATGTGGACTTAAAGCTTGGCAGTGGAAATTATTCACATAAAATAGAGGGGAAACAGCATCAGTAACTGGAGGATGAGGTCAGGGTGCTCAACACACTTGAAATTACAATTCCCTTTCCCCCAAAAAACAGTGTATATTGAAGAGGAAAGAGAATTTTATTTTAAAAAATTAATAACTATAATTTTCCAAGATTTATTTTTAAATTTTTCTTTTTTATTAATACTTTTATTACATATGTATAAGACAAGCTACATACAGCAGGGAGAACCATGTGACAATCATGAGAATAATGAGTTCTACACATGTTACATTTATAGTGACTTGGCCATCTGCATTTGACCCGTTTGAAGTAAGCGTCTTTCCTGTCTTGTTGGGTCTAAATTTCCGAATGTAATTCAATATCTATCCTATCTCAACTCTAATAGCTTAACTTCTTTATCTTAATCTAAGACTATCTTGTCCCCTAAATCAACTAAACTTGGTTATAAAACTATACTATCTTGTCTTCAATGCCCCTCAGAGACTTGAAAAGGAATAAAACTTAAATTCCTGATTGAACCAGCCATGTGGGTTAGCAGCTTCCAAAATGTACAAATTGACTTAAGACAGTTTACTGCCTGACCAGTCACGTAACACTTTATAACGTTGGAGCCTCATCTTCTGCTTTCTGGCCTAGTATCTCTGCCAGACTTGTTCACAGGGCAGGAACTATTGAGGACTTCCTTACCCTGACTTGGCAGAGTGTGGCCGTTGACTCTGCCTGCATCTAAGTTGCCCATTTTTAGGCAGATTTTGTTTGTGGCAGGAGCGAGGACATTTTGCCCAGTGGCTGGTTCGCCACCTTTGATGCCATCTCCATAAGGAGGCTCTTTGATGCTCATCATCTTCTTTGAGGTCGGCTGGGTGTTGTCAGGAGTTAACTTGTCTTGTTGTCAAAGAAATTAGGATTGAAAAGACAACTTTAAATGCCATATTCTGTATGTCTCTGAGGCTTTTGAAAACCTTATTCAACTAATTTACCACGTATATCGACAGAGTCATATCTATCTGTTAGACTTAGGATATATATTCTTGTGTTAAAATCTGCCAAGTATTTGACATGCCCATGTTTTGTATCAGTATACTAAATTCTATAGCAATGACTTAGACATAACCTTCATTATAAGTAACAATTAAGGCCTTGAGTTAAAGAGTAGGTTCAATCATCTAGCTTTGTTCTATCCTCCCTCTATGTTCCTATATCTCTCTTTCTTTCCTTTCAGCTCCCATCTCCTTGCCTATGTATGCAAGATAAAGGCAAAGAGAGCCGTTCCTGTGTTTCCCCTAATTTTTTCTCTGTATAAGACCAATTATGACTTATGACCACCTCCCGATGAGAATAACCATTTGTAGATCCAGTGAGAAACAGCGACCTGTACAACCCTCCCCTCCTTTGAGGGAATGGGGCATTTGATGGAAACTCTTCCACTCAGACTCAAGAAGCTTGCTGAGACCCAAGCAGCATGCATGAAGGAAGCCACACACAAGTCACACACTCCAGCTTGCTTGTCTGGTGCTGTGATAAGCATCGTAGCCAAAGGCGACTTGAGGAGGAAAGTTCATCACTGAGGGAAGTCAGAGCAGAGGCTCCAGGCAGGATCACTGCTGACTGGCTTGCACTCTCTTACCTGCTCGGCTTCCTTTCTTATCTACCCCAGGTCCAAGAGCCAGGGAATGTCGCCACCTTCAGTGAGTGAGGCCCTCATATCAATGAGCAATCAAGAAAACACCCCGCTTGAGAAGCCCTCCTTTGCTTTGTTGGTCATGTTAGCTGAGAGACTCCCCAAACATTACATGCTATTGCTGTTGCCCTTGGTTGCCCGACAGAATTGGACGTCTCTCTTGCTGAAGACACACGCACTTCAGACATGGGCGTCCAGAGGCCCCTGAACTGGATGGAGCTAACCTGAATGCCTCATCCCTGAGGACTAGCCTTTATGGTGCCAGGAGGCATCATGCTGGCTTCCAAAGGAGGGAAGAAGCAATCAACAGTCCAACCTTGCTGTAGCACCTAGGACCCACAACAACCAGTGTGGTACAATAACCCTAAGCAGCAGCTGCATGCTCACCTTGGCAGGAGACAGTACCTCTTGGACTTAAGACTCATTCAACAAGAAGGAAATCATGACCAGTGTTGGAAACCTACCAACTACCCAGGGCTACCAAAGCGTGGGTCTTGGAGGAGTTCCTACAACCATCGCTTTGCTAGACCAGAACAATCCCTAACTACATTCTCAGTATTTGCCCTCATACGCACAGGTAAGGATAGACCCCACCCTCATCCAGGAAACTTCTCTTTGCAACAGACAGAGGACAGTACAGAAAACCACAACCAATGGAAATGTAGGGTCGTGGAGTGTAGGCCCAATAAAACAACTCTTGAAGCTAAGGTTCAGGTCTCAGTGTAGAGGCGGTGAGTGGAATTGCTGTAAGAGCCAGAGAAGTGGGGGCTTTCCTGTGAGACATGGACGCGGTGTAACGCTAGTGATATCAGAAGCGAAATACTCAAAGTCTGACCGACGCGGCTGCCTAACCATGAGCTGAACACGGACAACACTAGACATGCTGAGGTGGAGGAAAAGCCACAGGGCCTCACCTTACACAAAGAACTACAGGCAACTGAGGCATGCTGGGAGTGGGAGAAACAGTCTGCCAGGGAAGAGCTCACAGACGGGTTAATCCAACGCCAAGTGGTCAGCTCGGAGAACATACACATAAGTAACATTCAAGGAACTGAGCAGGTTGTTTTCTATATTTAGGAGTGTGTATGTGTGGTGTGTGTGTGTGTGTGTGTGTGTGTGTGTGTGTGTTTGTGTGTGTACACATAAGAATTAATGCAAAGAGAAACCATGAGTTTGAAAGGGAGCAAGGAGGGTTTTATGGTGACACTTTGAGGGAGGGGAAGGAAGAAATGCTGTAATTATAATTTCAATTTTTTTTTCTTTAGGACCCTAGGGATAATGCTTAATTATCGTTCAGAAAGACTACTAGAAAAGACACCAGAAACAGTTGAAGAGAAGGAACAGGAAGGGAGCCTACCATAGTGGTCCTCTGAAAGACTACCCAGTAGGAGATGCAAGCAGATGCTGGGACACACAGCCAAACTTTGGGGTGGAGCACAAGGAGTCTTACAGAAAAGGTGGGCGATGGAAGGACCTGGAGAGATCTGGATCTCCATAAGAAGACCAACGGAGCCAGCAAATCTGGCCAGAGGAGACTGGTGCAGCAACCAAGGACCATGCATGGTGTGGACCTAGACCCTGCTCACATGTAGTAGATAGGCATCACAGTCTCCTTGTGGGTCCCATAATTTGGGGAGTAGGGACTACTTCAGACATGGACTCTGGTGCCCATTTGTTGATCACTTCTTCCTGGTGGGACAGCCTTGCAAAGCCACAGAGGAAGAGGACACAGACAGTCCAAATGAGACTTGACAGGCTGAAGTCAGATGTTAGGGGAGACAGGCTCCCCTTTTTGAGGACTAAGGGGGGGAGGAAGAGGGGATGAAAGAAGGAGGTGGGATCAGGAGGTGAGGAAGGAGTGGGCTACAATCGGTGTGTAAAATGAACAATTTAAAATAAAAATTTAAAAGGTAGAACTAAATAAAACAAAGTTCAAGTTTAAAAAAAAAAAAAGAAAGGAGGAGGAGGAACAGGAAGAGGAGGAGGGGGAGGAGGAAGAGGAGCAGCAGGAGGAGGAGAATCAAATTAGAACTAGAGAGATGTTTCAGGGAAGAAGTACATGCTGCTCTTGAGGAGGACAGAATTTCATTTCCTTCACCTGCACCAGCTTCAGTGCTCTCTTCTGATCTCCATGGGGAACCTGCACTCATGCACACATAGCCACACGTAGACACACACACACACACACACACACACACACACACACACAACTGGGGGGAAAAGAATAAAATAAAGCAATAAAAAAAAAGAATAGTATACAGGGGGAGGAAATCCCCCTCAGGAACAGTCATAGGGGAGGGGAATAAGGGAAAATGGGAGGGAGGGAAGAATGGGAGGGTACAAAGGATGGGATAACCATTGAGATGTAACAAGAATAAATTAATAAAAAATAAAAAAAAAGAATAGTAGAAAACACAATCTGAAAGTGAATAGGAAGGAAACAAAAATAACAAATACTAGATGAGGGAAAAATAGAAAGGTAGCAGATTTAACATTACTTATTCACTCACAAATTAATGGACGTAGCATCCTTATGAAAAGACAAACAACTCTGTCTCCTTTTCTCGCCCCTCCCCCTCTTTCCCTCCCCCTCCTCTCCCCTCCCTTCTCCCTCCCCGCTCCTTTTCCTTCCATTCTCTCCTCTCCTTGCTTCTCCAAGTGCACATGTGGAGGGAAGGCCACAGGAAAGCACAGCTGGAAGACACCAGGTTGCCTGTATGCAACATGGGATATCACTGCTCAACTTTCTCAAGCCACCATAACTATTGCCTTACGCTTCCTGGTTTAGAAGAATAGAAAGCTATTTTCTAATAGACCCGAAGGCCCAGAATCAAGGGTGAGCAGGGTCATGGTCCTCAGAAGCCTCAAGCAAAGAATATCTCTCCTCTTCAGACTTCCCATGGCTCCTCCCTCTGCCGTTTCTCTTCCCGCTCACTCTCTCCTTCTTCTGTGCCTTCCGGATTGCCTAGATTATTCGGGATAATCTCATTTTAAACTTGTTAATTACATTCACAAAGACTGGTTTTTCCAAGTAAGGTCACAGGCACAGGACCCAGGTGTCATGGGGGGACACATCTTTGAGGTCTACCATTTGACTCCCTCCCTGGGAATCGCCTGAGAGAAATGTTGTGAGGTTTAAGTGAGACGGCTTTCTGAAGCTTCTGTTTGTAAAATAATTTTTAAATGCTGATGATTTATATTAAATTACTTTCATGGCCCTTAATAACAACTTTGTAAAGTGGGCACGATATTCCTGATTTTATGAATTAACTCAAGAATTTAAAAGCTTAATCAAGACATTGATGGCTTTAAAAAATTGAAGCTGGCATTAAGAAAATAAAGTCATTTGCAACTGTACTAAAGTATGACTCATCCAGGAAAAATTTAATAAAACACTAACAAGACATTGGTGAGAGAGACTTCAAAAGCTCTAGCTCAGTGGAGAAGTGTACAGTGGC